>NW_011967160.1:224976-231103 GCF_000949405.1 Vollenhovia emeryi | reverse complement strand
GGAGGCTTTAAATCCTGATTGGCTCTCGTAAGGATTCCAGTAGGGAAAATAGTATCGTGTGCCGTTGGCTCATTTTCCTTGCTAAACAATTTTTATTGTCATAAATAATGAAGCACTAAATTTGAATATAAAAATAAAAATTCTGAGAGCACTTTGATAAAGGAAAACCAATCAGAGCCTTTTACTTCTCTGTGGGAGGAAAATGAGGGACTCTGTTTCATTCATTCCCTTGTGCGTTATACAAAAGTCTGTGTTCCCGGCCATCCCCGTCATTCAACCCCTGCGTGCTATTGCCTGTTACTGGGGCAGATGAGATCTCCGGGATCAGATACAGCTGTATTGATTCATTGAAGATAGGAACAGACGTCAAATAAAAAGGAGGAAGAAGAGGTCCAGGGCGTCGGTAGGTGCGGTCGTCGATTACATTACCGGGAGAATATTAGGATGGTGTAGTGCGTACGGTACGTTTTATAAATCAGAAATCAATGGAGAAGGAGATAGTAACCGCGAGCGTGGCGGTTTTGCTTCAAATTTCGAATTGGTATGAAGTTTCTTTTTATACATATAATATGTCATTAAACTGAAAAATATTCGTACTTCGAGAGAAGGAAGATCAATAGCGTCTGTAAAAAATCTGTGTACGGGCAAAGAAAAGAAACGAAAGGAAAGCTTTTCAAGGTAAGAGAAACTTTCAACATATTGTACTTTAATAAATTTATAATTGTTTCTTATCCATTTTCCCTTTTTCCTATAAAGATTACAATAGAGATGAGAATTTCTTGTACTTTTTCGTTTATATTAATTTTTTCTAATAAAGAAATATTTTTACAGATACTGCAAACGAAATTTGGCATGGCATTTCAAAACCTGCTATTAAATAGCGGCTTGATGTTCATCAACGACAATGGTACTTTTTACCGGTGGAAGTTCGGGAAATTATGATATTCCATATTGGAACTGTTTACTGAAATATTTAAAACCAAAACACTATTATAACATCAAGTTAATACCGTATATAGATTCACACAGTTACAGTACTAACAAAAGTATGAACTGTATAACAATGTCGGGCCATCAGCACAAGAAAAGTTAAAATGTAATTTTATCCTTTCCAGCGAATTCAATATATCGACATCGACTTGTTTCAACACGTTTTATGTTTCCACATTCTAAAACCACAAATAGATATAGACAGAAACTGACGGACAGCACTGATACGAGGCATCGTCCAATGAACCCTGTGTTCCGATATTCACTGTACTGAAACTCTAAAATTATAAGCTATGAAAAGTCGTGATGTGGGAGGACAGAAAAGTAAAATATATATTATTGATTCCCCCTTCGCGCTATTTATTAATACAAATTTCAGAGATCAGATGTGAACACGCGAACGAAAGCGTAGAATTAAATGAACAAGTATTAATTATCCTAATTTATTTATACGCCATAAATATCATGATAAATGCATTAAAATCTGTGAGAAAATATTGGTTTCTCACGAGGAGCTATTTGTCAAGGTATGTACAAAACGCATGTACATTGCGCGTGAACATTTCTAATGTATCCTAAGAAAAATTAGCTGTCATTTAGCAAGTTTCTACATTTCTTTATGATATTTTCATGACGATCCGTCTTTCATGAATATTTTCTATGCAAGTTAATAAATATACGAAATATCGCGTTATACAGTCAGAATATTGCATACAAGTCCCGCAACCATCCCCAGATACTAATAATTAAAAGAAGACGTCGAACAATAATTCTATGAAAATTGGACATTATTTACTTTTATACATTTTCTTTCACATATGTGTGTTTCGTGTATTTTATGATAACGGAAGCTAATGATAATCTAATCGAATTACACGGCAAAACTATAAATAATCTCCAACTCTAAGAAAAATTTGTTCCTGTTACTCGATTTATCGCAAAGTTATACTTACATTCGTCAATAATTATTAACAGACTCACTATCATAACTAATGTTGACTAAAAATTGCATAATGGCAGTTTGACAATAATTAATGCAAGACGACTATCGAAGATCTATTATTAAACGTTTTAATCGAGATCTTCCGTAGCCGTGTTGCTAAATGTTTCACGAAGTACTGTAAATTGAATAATATTGCACTAACAAAAATAATTTCTCGCACTAAAATAAGCAAAGGGTACAGTACTGTTAGAATAATACTTTAGAAATGCTTCATAATCGTACAATATAAACAAATGTTGTAGATATTAATGGTATTAATATAAATATCCAATTATTCCAACATATCTATCTTTCATAATCCAAAGTCATTAATTTGCTAATAATTTTGCTCCAATTCTCTTACAATGTTCAATTACGAGTATTTCAAATCTCCATCAAAGATAGTAATTAATCCAAAGGCACAGGTGAAACATTTATGGCAAATTTACAACTCATTAAGAGCTTAAAAATAGGCGGTGTCATCAAGCAATCAAGAGAAGCGTAACATTCTAGCGGAAAGATTAAAATCTTCGGTTGGCACTTGCCATCGATTATTCCAATCGATTTTGTTCCTGTACGACGAACGCGAACACATGGGAAGACGTGTCACTCGTTCGCATCTTCTGGAGACCGACCAATAAACGAAGTCCTCGGGACATTTATATAGGTATCCCTGTAAACTGTTTCGGGTATCGCGTTTACACTTGTAGAAGGTATTGCTGCAACCTTGCCGATAAGGAAAATGTCCCTCTTCCGGACAAAGCTGATTCGACGATACCTTTACCTAAAATTAAAAGAATGTTTTGCAATGGATATTTTCAGATATTTTACAAATTTATGTATTTGATTAAAATACTTACAGGTGATGACGCATGGCCTTCCAATCTTCTGTAAAATCTGGCGCTTGCTCTAGTGCCCATACATGGCTGACTACTTTTACTTGCGGGTAGACATTGAATCTTTTTCTCATCAAAGATTGTATTCTCGGGACAACTCAATACGAGGATCTTGATTTCCATGTTGCCCTCGGAAGTACACTGATAGAATAGATTGCAATATTTCGGATGCCTTCGGAAACCAGAGGGACAAACTAGAGTGACTTGCTCGTCGGTCAAATTGCCTATAGTGCAAGGCGCCGCTCCTGGTTCTGCTGGTGTCGGCTCCGATAACTCAGTCGTCGTTTGTTCCTGAGATTCTGTCGTAGACTGTTCCTGCGATTCTGTCGTTGACTGTTCCTGCGATTCGGTCGTTGAATGCTCTTGAGCTTCGGTACTGGATGGTTCTTTTGACTCTGTTGATTGCTCTTGTGATTCAGTCGTCGAGTGTTCTTGAGATTCAGTTGTTGATTGTTCCTGGGATTCAGTCGTTGATTGTTCCTGGGATTCAGTCGTTGATTGTTCCTGAGATTCTGTTGTAGACTGTTCTTGAGACTCGGTCGTAGGCATTCCGGACTCTGTGGAAGCAGTAGCTTCGGTTGTGGCTTCGCTAGTCTGTTCAGAGGTGCTAGAATCGATAGCGGCTTCTGTGGTGGTCGTAGACTCTGTCATACTTTCGGTACTCTCTGGCATATTTGATGTCGTTGATTCTGTACCGGAAGCAGTGGCGCTTTCTTCTGAAGTAGTCTCCATGGATGAAGTCGTCGTACCAAGCTCTGTGGATGCGGTCGTGCTTTCTTCTGTTTGCTGAGCTGTGCTTACGGTCGTAGTTTCCACTGATGTCGATTGCTCAGGTGTTCCGGATTGAGTTGTAGATTCCACGTTGCTTGAAGTAATATTTCCAGTCGTACAATCTCTCGCGGGATAAACAGATTCGGGATAATTACATACATTGATGCTAGAATCAAAAATAGTGCCTGGTGGGCAGTCAAAGTGATATACGTTGAAGCCATTTCCATTATTAACGCAGCGATAGAATTTGTCACATCTAGTTGGATTCGGATAAAACCCTTCGTCGTTGCATATTATTGCACTACTCGGTTTTTTTGTCGCACAATCTGGTCCGTGTGACTCAGTAGTAGATGATTCAGAAGTAGACGAGGATTCAGACGAGGATTCGGGCGAACTTTCTGTACTGGAGCTTCCAGGCATTTGAATCTCTTCTGGTTTTTTTGAAGTAGGACTTTTGCTAGTACTAATAGGTGTGATAGTAGTTGTTGTCGATGACTCTGTTTTATCTACCTCTGATGTAGCTGATTCGGTAGACATTTCACTTGGAGCTGTACTGGCGGTTGTAACACTTTCGGTAGAAATTGGAACTGGGGATGATGAAGTGGTCGCAATGGTTTGACTAGAAGTAGTTGTAGAACTACTCATGGCGGGAAGTTGAGATGTAGAATCGGATGTATCGGGACCATGGCCTTGATCGACTTCATTGCTGACTGTTGAACATGAAGTTACCTTCTCTATATGATTACACGTCTGTATTGATTGATCCCATGCTGTACCAGGACCGCACTCAAATTCGTACTTTTGATAACCATTTTGACCTTGCACACAGCGATAGAATTTTTTGCAGCTATCACGATCCGGGAAGAAACCTTCTTCAGTACACTCAGATTTTCCAGTCTGAGGCGAAGAGGCAGTAGGTGATACAAAACTTGGCGAAGTAGTTGTAGACTTTGTACTAGTCTCGGGTGGCAAATATGAAACAGACTCAGATGTAGATCCAGATATTACACTAGTTGTAGTTGAGGGTGGCAAGTAAGATGTAGACGTAGTAGTCATTTGTGTTGCAGGAGGAGCATAAGAAACGGATTCAGTAACTTGCACTGTTGAAGGTGAGTATGTACTACTGGGTGGTAAATAAGAAGTCGACGTTGTTTGAGATGGTGCAGCAGGGTTGCTCATAGTGCTAACAGCTTGAGTCGAAGGTTGTATCTCTGGTTTTAAAGATGTCGGTGGGAAGGGTCTTTCAGAAGATTGCGATGGTAGTTTGCTTGTATCTGGCCCATTGGTACTATCTACTTCATTCAGCGATGTGTCGGGCTCGTCTGTAGTTGCAGGACTTGCTTGATTGCAATATGGTACAGCATAAGCATGATTACAACTTTGAATGGACGAATCCCAGACAGTTCCAACACCACATTGAAAGTGGTATTTCGTGAAGGATGACATGCCATCATCGACACACCGATAAAACTTGCGACAATCTTGTGGATCAGCGAAAAAGCCTTCTGCTGTACAAAGACCTAAAATAAGATTTTATATATATTAATAGTGAAACTTTAGTCCTTACGGGTTTCTAAATTATTATACCTGTCGATGGTTGATTTCCAGAGGAAGATGACGAGTCTGGAGTTCCAGGAGCACCCGGATATCCCGGATATCCTGAAGAACCAGGAGTGCCCGGAGAACCTGGAGTACCTGGAGAACCTGGTGTTCCTGGAGTTCCTGAAGAGCTTGGTGTTCCTGGATATCCCGGAGAGCCAGGGCTTCCAGGTGAACCTGGAGTGCCTGGAGAACCTGGTGTTCCTGGAGAACTTGGTGCTCCTGGATATCCTGGAGAGCCTGGTGTTCCTGGAGAACCTGGCGTTCCTGGATATCCGGAGAGCCTGGACTACCTGGTGAACCTGGAGTGCCTGGAGAGCCTGGTGTTCCTGGATATCCCGGAGAGCCAGGACTACCCGGTGAACCTGGAGTGCCTGGAGAACCTGGCGCTCCTGGAGTTCCTGAAGAGCCTGGTGCTCCTGGAGTCCCTGGAGAGCCTGGTGTTCCTGGGTGTCCAGGGAAACCAGGACTACTCGGTGAAGTTGGAGTGCCTGAAGAACCTGGTGTTCCTGGAGTGCCTGGAGAACCCGGATATCCTGGATATCCTGAAGAACCAGGAGTGCCCGGAGAACCTGGTGTTCCTGGAGAACCCGGTGAACCTGGAGTGCCTGAAGAACCTGGTGTTCCTGGATATCCTGGAGAGCTTGAACTACCAGGTGCACCGGGAGTGCCCGGAGAACTAGGTCTCCCCGGAGAGCTTGGACTACCTGGTGTTCCTGGAGTGCCTGGATAACCTGGTCTCCCTGGATATCCCGGAGAGCTTGGACTACCCGGAGAACCTGGCGTTCCTGAAGAACCTGGTGTTCCTGGAGTGCCTGGAGTACCTGGTCTTCCCGGATATCCCGGAGAGCTTGGACTACCTGGTGTTCCTGGAGTGCCTGGAGAACCT
>NW_011967160.1:134406-222960 GCF_000949405.1 Vollenhovia emeryi | reverse complement strand
GGTCTCCCCGGATATCCCGGAGAGCCTGGACTACCTGGTGTTCCTGGAGTGTCTGGAGAACCTGGTGCTCCTGGATATCCCGGAGAACCTGGAGTGCCCGGAGAACCTGGCGTTCCTGGATATCCCGGAGAACCTGGAGTGCCCGGAGAACCTGCTGTTCCTGGTTGGCCATTTGGATCTCCCGGTTGACCCGGTTGTCCTGGTTGGCCATTTGGATCTCCCGGCTGACCCGGTTGTCCTGGTTGACCATTTGGATCTCCAGGTTGTCCTGGTTGGCCATTTGGATCTCCAGGTTGTCCTGGTTGGCCATTTGGATCTCCAGGTTGTCCTGGTTCGCCTGGACTACCAGTATCACCATTCCATTGTCCACTATTATCTCCGTTCCATTGCCCACTATTATCCCCATTCCATTGTCCACTATTATCAACACCGTCTCCACCTTCCAAGTTCTGCCTGCAGTTCTTCCTTGTAACAGCCCAAGCGTGATTACACGCTTGATTATCTGGATCCCAAACAGTTCCTACGCCACACTTAAAGTCATACTTCCTAAACTGTCCATATCCTTCGTTTACGCATCTATAGAATTTTTTGCAATCGCAAGTATCAGCTAAAAATCCTTCTTGCGTACATTGAGGTTCATTTCGACAATTAATAATATTATTCTCCGGTTGATCAGGTCCACTTGCTAACGGTGGTTGTAATGTTGTTTCTGGTTTTTTAATTGTTGTAGCTGCTTCAGTCGTTATTGTAGACAATCCAGTCGTTGTTGGATATTGCATCATGGTCGGTTGCGACTGTATGGTTGGTCTGACCGTTGTCCATATGGGCGAAGGAGGATCTTGCACGTTCGAATCGAGTTCATTCTCGGAGCTGCCACATTCAGGCCGACCGCTTTCTTCTGGATGCGTACAAACGTCTCCCTTATTTTTGGAAAACACCGTGCCTACTCCACATTCAAATTTGAAGGTCATCAATGGGCTGCCGTTGCCCCAATCTACGCATCTGTAGTAAATTCTGCAGTCATGCGGATCGGGATGGTAACCCTCTTCTATACATTTAAAGGGAGCACTGCTCTGTCTGTATTGACGATGGCTATATCCGTAATAATCTGCAATTCAAGATGGCTAATAAGCATTTAAATTCAATTTGATTTTTAATTAACTAAATAATACCATTTATGAAATATGTAATATTATCCTTTTTTTATTATTTTTACAATCAGATTGCATGCGTATTTTAAATAAGAATTTTTTAAAATTCATTACCTGCAATACTCATTATGTAACATAATAGTATTCTTGTTGTTTTCAATGTTTTAATTGTCATGTCGCGAAAATAAGTATTTATTCTTGTGTTAACGTAAAATTGATTTAATGATTAATTAATAATTTGTTTTAAATCAACTTTTCCTGATAATTGATTATAAAAGAACTAACAAAAGTCTAATTAAACTCTGCAATTCGATGTTGCTTATTCTAAATTTTCTATTTTAATTTAAAAATAAATAAAGATCGTGAAATAAACATAAAAATTGAATAGTTCTTACCAGCTTCTGTCGGTCTTGTCACGATTAGCGTTGCAAGGACGTTCAAAATCAATCGAACTTTCCACATCTTGTGTATCCAACTTTATCTGCAATATGGTAAAGTTACTTTATTGTATGGAAAATAATATCTTAAAATAAATAAACGGTTAACATTACATTTCTTGAAGTACAAAAATTTTTTATGAAGAATCAAAAACAAGTTTTGGAAATTATTAAACAAGCTATCAGAAGATTCTAATTTTTTAGCTCGGGAAGTCTTTCTCTGTGATTTTACAGTTTTATTATCATTCTTTTATTATCTTCAAGCACCGCAAACGAAACGTGATCTGGACTTTTTAACGAGCATATCTGTTAGCGAATGAAAGAAACATTGAAATATATCATACTTATTATTCATGTACAATATTTGTTTATCAAATATTAGGATTACACAAATGAATCCAATGTAAGTATTATGTAGATACAAATTACAAACTACAATGAACTATGAAATCATACACGCACATATATACATATATATGTATATACAAGTATTACACAGATGAAATTTAATTAAGCAGCTGAATTTGGAAGAGCAGTTTAATAGTTTGATCTTTTGCGTTATTTTTATTTAACTAAATAAGAACATGGCGTGGTCGAAATTGATTTATGTGGTATTTCGGTTCGAAAGAGATATTTGGTTTTCTTTCGTAGTCGAATTGTCGAGGGATGAGTAAGTCTAGGCGTGCATGTTGACTATCTTGGCTATTGACCCTGCCATTTCGAAGAACGGCTATCGACTTCTGCTTAACGATTCATCCGATAAAGGAACAGCATCTTAACGCACGGCAAAACCTACATCAAAGAACGTCATCGCGTGCACCTTATCTTTCGCAACTACCTATAGCACTATTGATTGTGTGCAGTTCGCTGGTGTTTATCAAGATGGAAACTACGAGCAATGGGGCTCAGTCGAGAAACTGATTGTGAGATCTGTGCAACCGGAAATATAAATGTTCGTATGTCGCCACGGGCGACGGTGTACAGATACAGTTTGTCATATTAATTCTAAACTTCTTTGTCGAGCATTGATTCTAATTAATATTTAAACAAGAGTAAAAAATTGTACTGCGTCAACGGAGAAGATACACTGTAATATTTTCTTTACAGAGTACAATTTAAACGTTTAGACATTCGGTACCGATACAGTGTTCTTACATTTAATAATCTACTTCAAAATGTTTGTAAATATGAATGAAACTCTGCGCCCCACATTATGTATGTAAGAGGGCAATACGCTTTAAACGAGTTCTGAAATTATGCTACCGCAAAATTCTTTTAGCATGCCGGTGCGAGCTCACGTTTTCGTGCCGCTGCTCGCGATGTATTCCATGTATTCCAACGCGTGAACAGCAGCAACGGTAGAAGCAACGCTGTGTAAACTCGTAACGAATTGCAACGTACACGGCTTGTCAATAGCACGTATGCATGTATATGTCGTCGAAAGAAGAAAATCTTTTTAAAGAGAAGACGCGTTCGTGAGAGAAGGCCAAAAAAAAGTGGAAGATAAATAGCGTGAAAGAGGGAGGGGAGAAGAGGGAATGAACTGCGTTGAGAACTTGAAATGAATAGACCCGTTCTCCAATCTCGTTTCATGATCTTTCGTTTCCGTCTAGTGAAAAGAATATTGCGCGAACAATGACGTAACATTCGACTGCGCCTTCCTTCTTCGTGTTAAGGAGTCTACCATTATTTAATCGCGACGATGGGTCTTAATGGCACGTTCAGACTGCGATTTCATTGCCAATGCCAATCCCAATCGTGCGTTGCAAAATTCTTTTCGCACAGACAAACAATCGGCTTATTTACATATCAACCTTTTAGAACCACTTAACAAAGTGTCTAACACTAATTTTGATTTCAATTTTTAATTTCAATTTTAATTTGTCAGATCGTTTGATTTTTCTCGAATCTTTGTCTTCTGTAATGCAAAGAGACATAGGCCCAGTTTCACCACACGTCGCTTAACTTTAATCTTAGTTTAATTCACGTTTGTCTCTATCTAAAGTAACAGTTGGAAAGAGACAAAGAGCGAATCAAGCTAAGCTTAAAGTTAAACGACGTTGGTAAAACCGGGTCATAAAGATGAAAAATGTACAAAGAAATGAAATATGAAGTTTTCTTCGACACCATTGAAGTAAGCTACTTGAGCTTTCGAGCTTTTGAAACGTCACAGTCGATGCGGTTGATATTTCAATCATATTGAATTGACGCGAATAACATTGTAAAACGGTACACTTCAAGAAATTTTCGCAGCGTTGAATGAAACATTTCGCGGCGCGATGTTGTAGGCCCAGGGGTTTACACGTTGATCGCTCCTCGAATACTAATCAAGATTATTCTACGTGGTAGTTGCTTTCGATCGTTTACGATTATGCGAAAGGGCATGCATTCTACTTTGCATGCCGGGCATCGATGCTAAAGTGGATGCAAAATAAATAATAGATCGAAAAAAAAACGTCAAGAGACCTTAATTTTATATAATATTTGTTCTGGTACATGTTGCATCGAATAAATGCAAATTCCGGAACGAGCGAGCAAAGTTCAGGTAATCGAAAACGCAGTTTTTTTTATTTGCCAGTTATAAATTTGAGGCCAGGCCACGTGGTTCTTCCACCACGAGAAATTTCGCAACGCGAACGATCACGCGGCCTCCGATAACACGCATCTCAATTTATTCCCGTCATTCGTCGCTGTGACTTACGCTCAGCCCTTCTTTACCTCCCTTATAGGCAATTTACGTTGCGCAAGATTCCACGTTGCAACGTGAAATATCGCAGACGTTTTGTTGCGCGGCGCACCGCTGCGCGCATAAAGCATAATGAGGGGCCGTTCGGCCGTTACTATCGTTTACTATCAAAGTGTAAACGGATACCCTAAGCTGCGGATATAAATGCCAGACGGTTCGAAGGTGCATGCAAGTAATGACGGGCTGTTAAGGAGGTAACACGACTTATTTATAAACCGATTCAGACAGGTCCACCACCTGCTGCTGTTGCTGCCGCCGTCGCCGCCGCCGCGGATGCTGCGGCTGCTGCGGCTGCCGCTGTTGCTGCTATATACTCGGGGAATGAAGCCTAAACGAACTCGCAACCTCGGACGCATTCCAAGGACAACGTGCCCCGGCGTATCTCGCGGTTTGTCGTGCAATTAACTCGCCCTCCGTCGATGGATATCTCGACTGGCAAGAATCGACGTCGCTGAATTAACCGGCTTCCTTCTCTCTCTCTCTCTCTCTCTCTTTCTCCCTTTCTCTCTCTCTCCCTCTGTCAAATGCAGAGTATCGAGAGAAGAGCGTGTATACGTCGAGTCTTCCATAATCTCAGACATGCAAATACGTAAAACCGTTTATTTAATTATTGCGCATGCATTACGTTGCAAGGACACGTCGTGGCAAAATGCTGTTTTCGATCATGCCAAGTAATCCGGCGTAATTGGCCTTCCAGTTTGTTCGTCTTCGCGTAATAATCGCCGACATTTGCATCGCCGAGGCGCTAATTCGATCTACATGTAAATATCAAACGTGATACCGCGCTTCCCGCAACTCGAGCGTAAAATGGCGAAATTGGCGATAACGCTATCCGATATCTCTAACGAAACATACCACGTCATTAAGTGTTCATTAATATACATATTAGTATTGTAAGTAATTTATATTCAATTCCTATCTCTGGTATGTAGATAAGGTTTGCCTGTACTCTAACTTTGATTATTTACGAGAGATTTACCGCCCGTATTCAAATACATGTATTACTGCACATCCGTTTGAGAGAAAATTTTTACTCGACAGAAGAAATAAGTAAAACTAATTGAACAGGTGATAGTTGGCTCCTTTGTCGGCCACCTGTGAAAAATTGAGCCCAAATGCACAAATGCAGTGCGACGATGCAATTATTCTTTTTTTGCACATCTTTAATAACTCTTAATCGAACTTTTTGTGCGCTTCAAACTAGAGCTGAAATTTTTCTTCGAAGATTTTCAATTTCGAAGCTTCGAATCTTCGAAGATTCGAAATTGAAAATCGAATCTTCGAAGATTCGAAGCTTCGTAGAAATTATTCGAGAATTGAAGTTTTCGAATTTTTCGAAGATTCGAAGTTTCGAAGTTTCGAATATTCGAAGTCAACTAATGTATTAACAAGATAAAAACAATAACACATTTTGCAAAATTAATTAATATCATTCATCAAAACTAATTAATATCATTATAAGTATAAAAAAACAAATGTACTTTTTGTCGGACACATTTTTGTCCATTCGCTCATAAAAATACAATTAATTCGAAAGAAATAAATTTTCTATCATTAACATTTTATCTTATTAACTATTTATTTTTACTGCCTGATACAGATGATAAATTAGGTTGGTCTTTGAAAGCTTATATCTTAATGCATTAGTTGACTTCGAATATTCGAAACTTCGAAACTTCGAAAATTCGATATTCGAAGTTTCTTCGTTTCTTCGGATACTTCGAAGCTTCGAAGTTGCGAAGCTTCGAATAATTGAGACCACTATTTCAAACTGAAATTGATTTTGACTAAGGTCCTTCTTGGCTGACGATGTAAAAGGTACATTGATTTTCCTTCAATTGGAGACCGTTAAAAGAGTCCGCGGTTTGTCTCGATTTGATTCTTTTTATGGTTTGAAATCCATTACGATTTGTACCGGCAACACGAACAAAGAAACAGAATGGGAATATCGCGTGCGTATTTTTTTCTTTTCGAGAGAACGTCTTTATCGCAGCCTTCAGAAGGACTTCGGAAAAAAATTACATAATGGCGCACGCGGGTCGCATTAACCTTGTAATTATCGACAGTTATTGCGCACCTTCTTCTTCTCCTTCTTCTTCTTTTACGAGATTGAAGTTTCAACGGTTTTTACTGCTTACGAAATTGACGAAGGACAAAGAATTTGCTGGTCCGTATAATCGACAGTGAGGCGTCGATAATCTAATTGTGGTTGAGCATCGCTCGGTATCGTTATTAAGGATCACGCGGACCAGGTTTGACAAGCCTGAGATCGCTCCCCGTTAAGGGCAATAAATTATTACTTGATTATCATTTGCTGGAAAGATTGATGACACGATTGCAGGCCGGTATCGAGGCTTTTTATAGAACAACGAAAGTATATAATCATATGGTTGAACGGTTCCTTTTGCACTGCAAGAATGCGCTTTCCTTAACCGGTACATGGTTCACCGCGTTCGATTTGCATAAACACCCTTAGAAAATTACAAACGGTAGAACGCGTTGTCACGAATTAATTATAGATCCGAAATATAATAGGCCCAAAGTATAATTAGCCAAGTTACATCTGCGAATTGTGTAATATCGATGCATTCTTCATTTCCCCAAAGACAATTTTCTTCACTTCGAGTAACTCGCGAAACGAAGCCCGGCCTCGAATTAAAAACGATTATTGGAATCCTTGACACGGTGACGCTTGTTAATCACGTGGAACATGTTTTAAAAAGTAGTAATCCATAGTTAGCCTTGTCGCCAAACATTGCTGATAACGCCGTAATAATAGAAAATTAGCAGAAAATGCATATACACATTTCCCGATCCTTGAGTCTTTACGTTCTTTGCGCGGTCGACGATCGATTCATCGCAATCATTTTTATGAATAACAAAGGATAAGTGCAATGATTATGTTTTATTATTCACGACACAAGCGGTCGAGAGACATAATGTTGCATCAAATGTTCGTAATGGAACAGCTCCGAAATCGTTAGCGAATGAGTCGTGTTAGCAAATGTAAGGCTTGCTTTGGAAAACTTTTGAGATAAGTTCTCAAGGTTGCACCTTGTGTGGCGCGCATTCGGACAGAAGCAAAAGCTAATCGAGGCACAGAAAACCTGTTACACCGTGACCAAGAAAATAGTAACGTCTCAGTCTGCAGGCGATGATGCGAGTCGGTACAGTGAACCTGAGCTGTTATGATAGCATGCGTACGGCGTAAGTGCAACCTTGCCGTTGAAAGTAGCAAGGTCGTTTCTTCTCCCGCCAATTCCACTTTTGCCCTCCCTTTGCCGAGGATGTATACTGGTGTACAGTGGCGTGGGAATGACAAGGAGTCATACAGAATCCGAGACAATTTGCAGCAGCTGCTTGGAGAATGTTCCAATATTACGAGAAATATACCCTCCATGCGCGTAGAGAAACGTGCTTTTTGAATATTTAAATCACACTGGTATATTGAAGCAATAGAATTTATTTAGTAATAGGATTTATTCCCGTTAAAATCTACACTAAGGAATATTGTTAAGAAATTAAAACGGGAAACCTATAGTCAACCCGACTGGCATATTCCTTCATTTGTTTAATACATTGTTTCGGCCCTATTTTTTGGGCCCTTATCAATTATATTATTATAGTACTAAGTGAGTCATCGTCGTCGCATAAGACAGAGTCGAATTATAAAAATACGTGTACGTGTGAGCACTGTGGCTGCTGGGCTCGAACTGTTTTGAATTGTTACGAAAAGTGATGTAAATTTTTTTTTTTAAGTCAGGATGTTTTGCCATTCGGCGTAATGTAATGCGACCTTGCATTGTTCCATGCAATTCTTAAGAAATATGATGAAGTCCTCTCAAAATAGCGATAACGGTATTGATTATTGTGGCTTACTAATTGCTACCTTGTACAAGTACCTATTGTGTACAACTTAACATGAGTGAGCTGTACATGAGTACAGCAAAGAGATTTATTTCACTCTCGAATGATTTTTTATTCGTCTTTGCTCTGAACGGAATTACCATTAAGATTTTTTAATTCACAACTAATTAACTCACTAAATTTACTTTATATCTATTTAAATAATAGATACGTAGTAGATATGTAATATAATCTTTTAGGAAAATATAAAATATTTTTAAGTTACGCTGTGCGTTTCGGGGAACATAATATAAATCTTTAGACATGCGCGTTTATAGTATACGTAAGCCAGCTATAGTGCAGCTAGCTTTTACACGTATGGAAATTCTCTCTCTTTCCGAAGTGAAAAGTTTTCATCCCGCATTTTTGGTCACGAGTGCAAAGTGCGGTGTAAACTTGTCGTTGAATTAACGACGCGCAACATTATAAAACTTTGCACGACGTGTCCGTCAGTGATATTGCGGATTGCTTCGCCAGCAACGATCATCCAGACGCTCCTTGTACGCGTCGCAATTAAAGGGATCCCTGTAAATTGCATACGCGAGTCTTTTCTCGACCCCTCGGCTCCTTCCCATCCTCTTTACACGTCTCTGTGCCTTTTTTTCAATGTTCCCTTCATTTGCTACCATAATCATGTAGGTACCCCGTAGATCTATCATGCGTCGCGCGTAAATCCGTCACTGACACTAGCCTCGCGTTTAAGGTTCAAGGCTCCCTCGGTATACGCGTCATATATATCTCTAGGAAAATAAGAAAGCTGCAGGTGTGAATTAGCGTAGGCATAAATAGAGCATAATTAGCCGCGGTGAGTCAATGGAATCGGCGTAGCGAGGACCTTGTTTAGCGCAATTAATGACCGCACTCAGCTGTCGCCGTTTAACGCACGCAGCGCGTAAAATTTATATATTTCTTTAAACAGTACTTCACGATACACTGCGTATGCAGATGTCAGATATCGTATTTGATATTTAAATGTATGAAATTTTTATTCTCACTTCACGATCTCAAGAATTTCACGGACTAATACCCTCGTGATTCGCATTGAAAATGAGTATAAAGCAGTGGGTGGCAATGCGATGAGGTTTTACCGAATATCTTTTCTCTATATAGAGAGCGTGATTAAACATACCGTCGTTACCGCGAGATTTTTCCTTATCCGGCGACTTTTTATCTTCCACTTTGAAATGGTTGTGCAAGGCTGAACTCTCCGGAAGCATTACACATTAAAGTGTCGTCAATAATGGAAATATTCTTCGTAGCATGTAACGATTATAAAAATTGTACTTTTTTTTCACAAAGATTGTTACAGGATAGATTCTTCCTCGATGTTGCATTTTTTTCTTAGGGCAATTAATAATATTGTTGCAATTTATAAGCGTATAAAATTTATAAGAAATAGTTTTACGATACATCAAGTGTTAAAATAATTGTTAATCAATTATTTATGTCCGTAGTTCTGATTGCGCAAGTCGTATCAGTCGATGTGATGCTCCACGAGCGAGACCATCCTTTTTATCATTGAAAGAAATGGAAGAAGCATATTTGTGGTATATTCGTTACACATTTTAATTGTAACAAATTTTATATTGCAGAGAGATATCTAAGACAGTTTCTTTTCGCATTTATCCTGATCGTCGCTTAGCATTTCTTATGCTTTACGCGCAATTTTCGATGCGCATTTTGCGCAGCGATAGTTAGGTAATGTGTCAGGATCAAATCCGCACGATCGCTCGTTACACGAAGCACGTGCGGCGTTTCTTTATGGCGGCATCAGACCGAAAATTAATTTTGTGAGACCGGTATCGGGTAAGGCTGCTGCCGTATAGATTACGAAATACTGCACGGGCGTGCATAATGCATTATGCGCTCGCGAAGCGGACCTGTTTACTCCACGGCCGATCGGATTCAATGCCAAGATCGAACGGCGGATTGATCGGCCGCGCTCGGGACAGGCGCGGAATGTCGAGCCAAATACAGCAGCCGTTCCGGCCGTGACGTGAATTCGCGATCCGAGCGGGGGGGAACATTTCGGCAACGGTCGTTTACATTGTATGGACGTGTCACGAGGATTGTAAAGCCCGCTTGTGACCGGGTGAAACAGTTACGTGACGACCAGCGTCGTTATCATATAACGATTACACGCTCGGCATTGAACTCCGCTCAGCTCCGACTTCAACTACAATTACCGAATGCCTATATATAGCATATTATTCAAACTTCAAAACTTTACCATGTCTGGCAAATTTTTATGTTTAAACTCACGACGTTTCGACCGTGGTTTGTGGTCCTTCTCAAGTGATCTAACAAAGAAATTGCAAGCAGTTTGGTAAAGAGTTGATACATACGTGAGTTACAAAATAAATGCGTTACATAAATTACAGTCAGAAGTATAAAGATTGAGAAGTAAAGTAAGATTGACGTTATTAATGTAGGAAAGATCTACAAAAGTGGGAGACAAATGTCGTGGTTAATGTAAGAGTATATTACAAAGGTAGATGTCATGAACCTGGTTGTGTCAAAGTCGTGATTAAGATTAATAAGATTTCCTCCAGTCATATTATTCAGTTTTAGGTGGTTAAAATATGAGTGTAAAAAATACGAATTGTACAAGCTTCGGCAAATGAAATATTCAAGTTTCAATCAAAAATACGAATAATCATAATGGAATTTTTTGTCAGAGCTGGAGCTTCGTAGCCAATTAATAATTCTGTATAAATACTGCACTTTTTCCAAATGTACATTTAATAAACTGTCGGCCTTATGTCCATTTCTATCAACGCAGATTAATTTTAATCGCTTAATTTACTTTTTATCTTTTTCTAATTCTTAGAACTAGAAGATGAGTAGGCTAAACCGAGATTAAAATTTGTCTACATTGATAGAAATGGAAGTTAAAGTACAGTCCTTTGTTTGAACAGCAAATTCACATAAGTTAAACGATTTAAATTTTTTATACTAATAACGCATCCTATTTAAAAATCAGTTTTACGATTATTAAAATAGGACTGTAAAAAGTACGAGTTGTAAAAGCTTCGGCATATGAGATATTCGTGTTTGAATTTGCACGTGCATTATTAGCCGGTATATATTTTAGATTTCACGATGGAAATTATGGGAAGGGATTTATGTAAATTGTTATTTACTCTTCTTGTTATTATCGCAATAAACACGATCACATCGGCCAAGGCGTAAAATAGCGAGCGATCGTTATGAGTTAATAGCTAGTTTAATGGAACGGCCGCTTAGATAAGTATCGGAAATAAAATATATCAATTTACGCCGCGTTTAATCCCAGGTTAATAAGATACCGCATCGTTCTGAATCATGAATGTACCTCATAGCTACTTGTTGCACCTGCTAACTCGTAATACTCGACTGATTTCTTTTGATTTCACGAACTGAATGAACAGCGTAGTATTAAGGCCCGGTTTTTCATTTTCTGGTTAATTGTTAACCAAAAGTTAGTCGATTCTCTGTCTCTCCTTACTATAGATAATAACGTGGAAAAGGATGGACAGTCGACTAACTTCTTGTTAACAGTCAACCAGAAAATGAAAAACCGGGCCTAAGAGGATTTCACGTTCACAAGAATAAGACCGAGATACCTAATACCACAAAGCGTCGATTAATAATTCTAAACGTTAATTATACAAATTATCTCGGTACTAAAAAGAACATTACAAATTATTTAGGCAACTTAGCGCGTCGTTTTATTATCAATTATCGACGCCAACGCAGAGTCTGCGAACCGAGCTCCGTTATCTGATGCATCATAATCGCCGTGTATTTATGAGGCCGCTTAAATTTTCGGCCAGTAACGCCTCGGACATCGAAATTTATGCTAATCACTTCCCTCTAGGAATCTCCGCTAAAGATCCGCCAATCTACTTCCCAAGGAAGCGAAGAAACACCCGACGATATTTCTACTCGACGGTTCAGAACTGCAGACGATAAATTACGTCCGTTGATCAGTCCCGATGATCCCGAAAAAGTTGTGTTATGAATTAAGTTAAAACGAGATCCAATCTCTGTCTCTCGTTTAAACGCGAGGCATTTGCTCCTTCGTCGGTGTCGCAGTATCTTCCGCGCATATGCAACCCCTTCAAGATTAATCTATACGTACTCTCCGAGAGCCAATCAGTGGATTATCACTGAAAACAGTGAATAGTTACCGATTTCCAGTTATAAGTGTACCATTGAAAATCGCAGTACTTATAACTTTAAACCAGTGATCATTGACTGTTTTCCGTGATAATTCACTAATGGACTTTTAGAGAGTAAAATCTCTAACAAGTACATCTCCAACTTATGCAAATTTTCAAAAACGTGTCTCCGCTTCTCAATTTTCATAATTTAAAAACAAACGCGACTCAAACGCGAAGGATGTGCGCGAGCAGCACGGGCGTTCATTTTCGCAGAAGGTGAAGAAAAAAATAATACGTGGACTCACATTTCGATGCATTCGGCAAACAAGTTCCGTGGTCTGTCAGTCGTCCGCGTTCGTCATCTCGCGAATTCTTCCGTTTCCTGGGGCCCGGCTGGATCCTCGTGGTCCTCGGGAACTCGCGTGGCGCGTGAGTTGTAAAACTTTTCTGTGGTAAACTATTCTGAAAATCGGTTGCCGATCGTGGCACGTTCCCGAGAGGGAGTAAGTCCTGAGGACGCGGATGGCTCCTACTTATAAAGACTTGGCCAAGACTTGGCTCTCCAATTGGCCTGCCGGCGTGTGCGTGGCGCACCAGCACGCGTGTGTATGTGCACGCGAGAAGGAATAGTGGCCGCGTGCAGGTGGTGGAAGGGGGCACAAACCGTGTCCCGATCGTTACACGCTCGATGTTACACATTACACCGGGGAGCCGGTACCGTCCAGGAATTCGCGCCTCTTCACCTGGGAATGCGACACTGTCGCGTTCCCCGTCGAATCGCATTTCTCGCATTCGAGCTAGTTATCGTCGCACGGAATTAGCAAGCGCGAGCGCTTCGCGCATAGAACTCTCGTGCGAGACCAAATAATGATCGCAATTTTTCTCTCAATTTTTCTCAATTATCTCCTTTCAGCAAAAAAGGTGCGACTCGACTCGTAAGTGAAATGTACTTGGATTCTTTCGCGCCCACCTCATCGCGCACTCCCGTTTGCAATTAATACACTTCAACGTTATTCCGTCGTAACTGTAGAGATGCGCGAACTGAGGCTCTTTCGTGTCGAATCGAATTTGATTTCTTTCTTCAAATGGAATTAAATCAAATCGATTGGTTGAAATATAATTATATAATTATTATCCGATTGGATTTTAAGCGTGGATAATTTTTTGAAGAGTAGAAAAATAACATTGGTTATATAAATTTCATATTTCAAAGTAAAGCACAAATTTAAATATTTAATATAAAATAAATAAAATATACTTGATTCTACAGTGGCTCAAACAATTAGATGAAAAATCATAGATAATTATTAAAGCACTCTAATGTAACATATCCAATAACTTTATCAAATTACATATAATTTCAATAAAATAATAAAGTTTATCTTATTGTCAACACCCTTTAGTTTGGATGTAAAGGTAAGATCTAATCATATTCTATTGCTACACTTAGGCGCTCAGCCAGCGGCTGAAGTAGCTAGTACTGAATGCACCCACTGAATATACCCATTGGCATAACCGTACTCTTTTGTTCATAAACGGAAAATGTGACTATAAGTGTTTTCGAATAGTTCAGATTGCAATCATAGAGATACAAATTCAGATCAAATGGAATCTCACTCGACTCGATCTCTATTCAAATGACTCGCGCGTCTCCAAACGCAATGTATACAAGTGTATTTTTTGTGCAGCGAGCCAACAGCATTTTTCTTCGAGGACAATTAGTAGTGGTATTTTTATATTTTATACGATAGCTGTCGCTTAAGGAGTAAGCTACAGAGCAGGTTTTGTTAATTCGTGCGCGAAGACATCGATACTGATAGAAGTCGAGTTGAACGCACCCCAAGACTTACGCGAGGGGGGACCGTCGTCGTCGCGGCATGCCGATCTCGTGAAAAACGGATACGAAAGCGAGTCGAAGACGCAGCGTGTCGACGGAAAGTAAAGCCAGCGTTGCAGCGTCCAGGATCGAGTTATGTAGACCGTCGCGATTCTTCTGGCTCTCGGCCTTGATCGCGTTGGTTGCATCTTCTGTGCCAACCCGCGCGCGCGTTTTTTCGCACCACGTCGCGGCGCCGATACGGTTTTCCCTGCCAGATCGGCCCGTGGAACAGGTTCCCGCTATTTATATATCGTCGCTAATGAATCTAGATTAAAAAAAAAATGTATTATCGAGCTGCGTGCCGCGCTAATGCGATGAATGAAAAGTCCAGGCTCAATGAAGTTGTTAAAATATTCGCGCGTTCACCTAAATACCTAATATCCATTATCAAAGATGACTCCAGACATGTTATCTAAATATGACAGAAAATAAAACACCAAGCATACAACTCAGTTGGATACGAAGATACAAAGCTGGCCAAATTAATCGTTAAATGAATTTTATTTCTAAGCTAATATTTATTGTATCACATAAAGCGTTGGTTAAAGATACATTCATTATTGATAAGATATCAGAATATTAAATGAATCATTATGTTAATACTCACTAAAGTTGTTGACAGGCGAGATCGATGCTCTAATGACGATTTTATTCTACCTTCTGTATCCGATTGATAAAGCAACGATGACTAAAGCGTTGAAGAATAAAAAGAGGCATTATATATTTTATGGCTCTTCCCAATCGCTGTTTACGGAGAGGAAGAGCTCCGAATTTATCATTTAGAGGCTGTCATGATTTTTTTTCTATCAAGGTCACTCGTTAACTAAATTACAGATGACGTCGACGATGGTCACTGCTCCGGCGTGGTTCGACGAACTTCGCGCGACAGGATGCTGCAAAAATTATAAGAATCGACTATGAAAACATGGGACGGACGAGAGCGTGAAAAAAAGGATACGACGAAGACGAAAACGTTCGGCCCCGTGACGGGCCCCGAGGTCGCGATTATCAGCGATCATCGACGATTGTTCTTCGCATGCCGTTCCACGCGAGTCCTAAGTAACGAGGAATCCCGTGGGAACGTGGACGACGTACGCTCATTTATTTGCTATCTACGCGGTACAAAGATTCTCGAGGACAACTAGCAGGCAGCAACGAGGAGCGAAGCGTTCAACTTGCCGGTTGCCGCAGCTTCCGCAGATCCTCAAGTCTTGTTCCCGCAATCCGGATAATCGATTTCTCTTTATCGTCTTCATTTAAAATCCTCTCAAGAGATAAAGCTTTTAATATTCTCTTTTTCTTTCTTATCGCCAATACTGGTTTTTAAGTCCCGTTAGCTGCGCGAATTGTTTCCACAATTTGCGTTAAAACTTATTGTTACAGTCTTTTGAAGGATCGCGGACTTTTAACGTAATAAATTATTTGATTCTCTCACGGCTGAATTGAAATAAGATAGTGAAATGGAGTTGTAGCGATTCATTGTGAGAACAAATCGAAACTTGTTATTTCTGTTTACGGTGAATTATATGTTCTTCAAATTTCTTACAACGAAACTGGACAATCAATCTTTAAGTATTAAATTGATGTCGTTCAAACTGTTTCAAAGCTTAAGCATTTTTGTCACATTTAAAATTACCCAAGTCCTTTGTTCGCAGGATTCATTTGATGGTATTTTCCGAGCCCGCTTTGTAAAGCGATGCGAAATGTCTTACACGAAACACTCGTTTTTCATACATGATCTTCCCCATAAAGTATTCCATGTAATCATTCTACCATGTATTTTGTGGACAACACTTGGATCTCGCGCTGTGCGTTACTTTTCAAAAACATGCCATACCACCTTCTGAAACATTATGTAGGGGCAAACTGCCCTTGTACGCGTACGAACTAAACTTATGTACAGAAAGGGAGTACAATGGATCGTACTTCAAGGTACGCTCGCCATAAATGTTCCGAGGAAAAATCCTGGAGCCGTGGATCCTTTACCGTGTGCATGATCTCCCCGTCCGGTTGCAGATTTCCGAAGAAAGAAACGATCCATTCTACCCAGGAAGGATTCTGAATTAACGAGCCGCGGAATAAAGCGCGGAAGTCCAGCCTGATCCATGAATTATTCCTTCAGGGATCGTTTGACAGGCCCGCGATTCACCTGTCTCCAGGATTTTTATCTTTTGCGTAATAACGGCAGCTAATACGAGCGTTTGCGCAAACGGTGACTGCCTAGCCCTACCATTTATTCATATCACTTTCCTTTCCGCGTTCACAATATTCGGTTTTGAGGAAAATTAATCTTCACGCGGTTAAAAACTTGAATTTGAAATGTTCACTCGCTCTATTCGCCAAATATTTTTAATAAAAAAAAATTAAGTTAAATAGAAAAAAATACGTCTTGTGAATTCACATAGTAATTTAAAGTGGCTACTTCCGACTGTGCCAGGTCCTAAATGGCGTTTACGCTTGTAATTTATTTCAATAGAACCATTATATGATGTAAATCAAACAAGTGTAGGATAAGTCATTGAAACGTATTATCAGTGATTACAAGCGCGCAAATAAAGTTCGCGCAAGAAAGCGATTGGACGTTTTACAATGCAGACTTTATTCGTCCAGCTTTTTTAAAAAGAAAAACGTCGAAAAGGTTTGACGGATAAAAGTTGCATATAAAACTGAACGCTCCGCAACTTTTCTCGAACGAACTTCATTTGCGTGCCTGTAATTGCTGATAACGTGTTGATTCGGCAATTTATCAATGTTCAATTACCGTTTACGCCGCTCGACGCCTATGTAATCATTAAAGCTCGAAAGGTAGTGATTTAAGTATACAATGACGCTCGTCATTAAGAGGACCAAAAAGGTTTAGTCCAGACACGCACCGCATATGTATTTAAAAGATGGACTATCCTGTCGACATGCGAATACATAGGTACGGGCAGGGGCCGATGATTTATGAGATACGGAGATCTCAAGCCACCTTTAATATCGCGAGTATTTTCGCGTGCGCGCCTTATATATTTCTACATGATGTACAGTTATTAAGCACACACACATTCGAAGCTGAGTATACACACTGGGCGAGTTCCTCTTAATATAATTCTTTCTTTTGTAACTGTAATTCGCCCAATTCGCGCATCCCCGTCGAGTTAAACGGTGATAACTCGCAGTTTATTTATTCCCGTACTTCGCCAAGGAACTCTTACTCCGCGAAGATTGAAGATAAATGCACGATTTGGCGATAAAAATTCTTTGAAAAAACATCTGGCGACAGCGATGGTCGAATATTGAAGCAAGGCGTTTTGTCGAATTTCAATTTGGGTGCAACCGTTTTTTATCTTCATTCGATTATCCTCTCCATCGAACGCGCTGAGTGTAATCCATCTGCCAAGTTTGGCAGGTTTGCTTCGTAGGAATCGGACGAAATCGACGAGAAAGTAAAAAACCACGGCGATCGTGCACGCAACGACGAAGCGTCATAAAGATCGCTCCGCTTCTCTCGCGGTTTTTCGAATGTCGGTGTCACGGACGGGGGGAAAAAAGAGAGGAAGAAACCGAGAGAAGAGCAGAGCCGAGTGGTTGAAAGGCTTCGGTACCCCGGGTATATACCTCAGCTTATAAATAAATCGACGAAGAGCCTCTTCGCCTCCCTTCGCGCACTTTTCTCTCCCTCCCGCGTCCTTCCGCGCGCGTTACCACCGACGCGAGGGGGTTTTTACTTTCAGGGACCCCGTAATTCAGGTTCTCCCGTGGTACCACTGCGCGCAACGCGAGGGTAATTAACGTCGGTGTTGAGAAAACCGCCGACCGCCGCGCCGGTTTCGCAAAAGGAGCACCGCGAATTTCGGTGTTGATTCTCCGGCTCGGTTTTTACGCTCGAGCAACGACACGTTGTTCAACCTGCGGCGAAGCGTAAGCGTAACTGCATTACTGATGCATGGCGATACGAAAAGTGTTTCTTGGTACCGCGAAGAGACGAAGGGAGACGCGACTCCGGGTCGGGGCCGGACCGGCCGGTAGTTATGGGCCGCACGAATTCATTAGGACGATGATTATTTATTGCCGCGGCGGAGGGAGCGAGAGGGCTGTATCTCTCTAATCTCCGAGAGCCTGGAGCTTTCATTAGAAAAATCTATCACTTGTCAAATAATTATACATCGAGCGTGCATCTCTTTTGTTTTTATGCTGTATTTAAAAGATACAAATTTGATGTGTCAAGTTGGGATATAGCAGGGCTGTTTCGCTCAGTTAAAAAACAATGAATTCGGACAAGAAATTTTCAAGACGAAAAGGCAAAAAGCCCCCACTCGAAGTCTCGGAAGTTTATCTTATCCAAATTTTTCTTTAACTGAACGAAGCCCCAGACAGCAATACATGTCTGACAAGTCATGAAGATATCTTTAAGATACTTTTTAAACGTAGAGGAAAGTCCCCAATTATGAAATGGGCTCCACACGAAGACTAATTGTAAAATACACAGTTGAAGAAGTAGTCCTATATTCTTATGTTAACAATTAATTAAATTTTCTCTAATAATTGCAAAACACAGTTGCTTGCGCTTTCATCTGTTCAGTTTCTTTTTGAGTCGGTGGACGAAATCTACAGAACGACTTATAAATATTGCCCTTTAATTCTTGAATACTGTTATGCAATACCCTGCGTTCTTTATCCATTTTTCGAGTCAATGCTCTCAGTTCTTTCTTGCTACAAATAAATATAGATGAAAGTCCCCTATTATGAGATAGGATCTTAATATTGGATAGCGGGGTTTCTGTTAAATTAGTAGGCATCGTCCGTTGATTCCACCACGAATTTATTGCCCTTGGAGCGAAATCTGTTTAGTGGAAAATTCACTGGTAGATCGCGTAATCGTTGCGACAAAAGATTTGTGATTGAATTTGAGTGTTGAAAACCTGCTATCTCATATTAGAAACTTATCTCATAATAGATGACTTTCCTCTACATGTCTAAAAGACAACTTAATGCCGTCTTAAAGATATTTTTTAAACATGCATGCTATCTGGGGCCTCGCTCTAGCCTAGTAATTGTTTGAGCCTTTATAAATTACGTGATAGGGGGAGGACTAAATAATTACATGAGAGTTAAAAATCGGTATAAGATCCATGACAAAGTTGTGAGTCAATAAATAAAAGTTTCAAACGAGCGTTCTAGCTGCAAATATTCTCACGAGGTACTCTAATTCGTCATCTCGATGACTCGGTATGCAAACGACGGCGTTGCCGAACGACGTAATAAATTTTGGGGACAACGGACCGCTAATCGGTATTTTCGAGAGGACCACACCGTGGATATACACGGTGGCAATAATATAACTCATCGCATTTAAAGTGTCGCCTATCACACCCGTGACTGGTTTACCGCTATTTAACACGATATCGATCATCTTCGAGAGGAGATCAATTTAAAGGGGGCCGTGGGCGAAAAAGGGCCATTTCGGGGGTCCGCGCGATATCGGCAAAAGAACCAGCAGGTACAGCATGCGCTCTCTCGCGTGTATGTGTATAGCTGCGCAACGAGAAGCTGTTCAAGATAAAAATGCAATAGATAAATAGTAGATCGATCAAAGCGAGAGAACGTGTTATTTTTATGTTATTTCCAGAGATCCTGATAAAGCGTATAAAACGTCCCCCATGCAACGTGTCGTTTTCTGAATTCTCAGACGCGATCATGTTACTCGCTTACGTTACACAATCTACATTTGCATTATTTAAAAGATTGCGTTGTTCTCTTTTGTTTCTGAAATGACATTAATATTATTATTTATGTAATAACTGCCATATTACATATCTTCGGGCAATACAAATGTTTTCATGGATGTTACACTAATAAAATTTACTTATTTTTACCTTTTCATGTATGTTACAATGTTATAAAATAACATCTTGCGATATTTACGCAAACGTTTTTAAATTTGCATGCCGCGAATACGCTGGCCTAACTTCTCATTTCGGAGCACAAAGAGCAAACGGGCCATGACAGACGCCACACTTTTGTGCAACGCCAGGCGTTTCGAGGCAGGTTTCTTTTTTAATTCCGTAACATTGTGCTGTAAAGCATTGAAAAATATCGCCCCAAAATATACGCGCAATTCTTTCGCGCGATTTATTTGAATTACATTCGCATTCGTCTATACCGCGATGGCTGTCGTTGTAACGAGTAGGGAGGAAACGTTTTCCCGTTTAAGTACCGTTGGAAAATTTAGATAAGAAAGTCTCGTACTTGTAACGGATCTTGCGAAAAGGAAAAAAAATCTATCTACCCACACAAAGGGAAACGGCGACACCGTGGTTGGCTCTAGCGGTCGCGGAATCAACTGTAAAAGTGTCACTGATCGGTTCCAGAGGATGACGCTGCTCCGTTCATTTATTCCGCGCACAGCGGAGCGTCCTGCTTGAAAGATTCATTCAGCATTCCCGGCATTTTTTCCCGATAGCGCCCAACGGAATCGGCAACGCAGTCTCTATCCTTAATTCCAATCTAAAATGTTCGGAGTATCACTCGCACGTCGGCATAAATCCACACCTACCTCTGTAACTGTCAACCGGCGCGCGGCGTTGCGATAGAGCTTTTTAGCTATTGCGAAGCGTCGATCTCGAAGACGCGAGTCCCAATCCTTCAAATCCTGCTTTTCGACGTTCGCGGTCACTTTGCCCTTGCGCGGTTTCCTTTTCCTTCGCGATTACAGCTGAAACCGATAATCATGCAAGGTCGTTTCTCCTCGTATTGTTCTTGCTCGCGGGTTTTCTGCGCCTCCTCGGAATCATCTCCGTGCCGCTTCCCGCATCCTTTGTTCGGTGCGGCTCGTCGTTCGATCCATCGAATCCAAGGACGGAACTGAATCATAGCCTCGTGTCGACTATCATTAACGGTCTATAAAATTCTGTTCATCGCACTTGTGTCTTACGACCGTCGCTTCGAGAGGATTATCGGTATGGCTTTTTTCTTTCTAATAATCCGAATTGTTTTCTTGAGAAGCTCTCGACATTTACAGCCGGTCGGACATCCTTTTTCTTGTACGTGGCGATATATTAGAATAAGCTGCGGAAGATGAGACGTTCAGTGGTAGCGAAACCAAAGTATCCGTAACCTGAACACAATATCTATAAAATTCAATAACTATAATTACATTGGCCTTTCCCCACACTTTTATTGAGGAACGATCGAATCCGTTAGCTGAAGAAGACAATTGACAAATAAAATATATACTGTGGATTTAACATCCTGATGCGATATGATATCTTATTTAAAAAGTATTCATAATTTGTAATGAATATTTCCAGAATAGAACGTTCCTACACAGCAATACATCTTCACGGTCGAAAAAGTATTTCCGGGACGACGTCCATTCATATTTATATGTCGTCGAATTTATGTCACCTTATCAAATCCAGTCCGTATGCAGATGCATGCCGATATTATTAATGACACGCTCATCCTTGGCCGAAAAAAGAACTGGATTTCGCGATCGAAGTCGTCATCGCTGCTGACAACGGTACGTTGATAGCTCACGGATTGAATTGACTTTGCATACGTTCCTTCCGGAAATTCGGCACCGCTCCTTCTTTTTTTGCCAATTTTTTAATATAGGCGACGGGAACACAGCTACCAAACGTTACAACTTTTTCGCGTAACAATATTAACGTTAAAAATATCATCATTGCGATATGCAGAATATAACGGGCTACAAGCACATTCGCACGTGGCGAGGATCAAGGACGTCGTCGTTTAAGATCAAGTTTAAGATCAACCTTCGGTTTCGGAACCCCGCGTATGCTTGTTTTGTGTATGTAATAACTAATAATTTCTGTTATTGCGAGCATATGTCGGGCGAGAATGTGAGATAATACGCGCGTCCTTGTTTTACTTCTTACCGCCGAACTTATTCAATGGCGCAGGTATTTCGACCGGACGTTCCCTTCGAGATTATTTAACGGACAAAGTGTAACGGCACCTGTACAAAAGAATTTAAAGGAGACATTAACATTTTCGGGTATCGCAATGGTACCACACGCCGATTTATATTGGCGGCGACGAGCGCAATCGTACCGTGACTTTCAATGAGTAAATCGACGATTAAGGAAATTGTATTTTAATTGTTTATGTAAAACGCGTAATCGACATTCCTCATAATGCTGTTCGCGATAAAGCTCGAATGGGTAATATCATGATATGTTTTGTATGACATTTATAGACCGATTACATGAACAGGTTTAATGAACGGTATGATTAATAGGTGGATTTATCTCATCATTCAACTGCAGATTATCGCTCCGAGCCATGCTCCACTACGTCTATTTCTGTAATAATTACCTTCGGACTTGCCTCGTTGTAAGCCAATTCGCCTATCATTTATTCTAAATGATCTAAGCGCGCAGAAAAAAGTCTCACGGTCTAAATAATCCCGTATTTTGATACAAACAATTTTAGGGTCGTATCAAAATCTCTTTTTTTCCCCAAGTTTTTTTTCTCTCAATTTCTATAAGATATGATCTAACGTTGTAATTGTAACAGGTACAAACAACTATGTTATCTATTTATGGTATCTTTTGTTGCGTGCAATAATTTTTATCTGGTTTTAGAAACAATCTTTCCCTCCGGAAATGGATTTAAACTGCCAATACTTGCATAAAAATATGACGAAAACGTTCGCTCATCAATTTCGTTCAACATTTTAACACATTGTCGTTTTCTTCCTCTTATATAGAGTCTTTTATTTTTAAACCACGCGTGAGTAGGGTGTAAAATCTGACAATATCGCGAATGCTCTATTTCTGCACGTGTACATATTTTCTGGATATTGCGATATTGCACCATAAATTTTTGATTTATGTATAACTCTTTCTTGTAGAATTCTTTTAAATTATTTCAACGATAAAATGCGATAACTCAAAAGAAGCTCAAGGCTTTGATAAACAAAATGGAACACACACACACAAAATCTAATAAGTGCTCACTGAAAAAGAAAACTATCGCTATCGTAGCGAATCATGGTTTGCTAAAAATATTTTGCTGCCATAACTATAAACTTCTAAACCACAGCAAATGGTTTGCTGTCGCACCTAATACAATAGGCACAGTAGCAAAATATTCAGCTATCACAACTAAATGTTAGCTGTCCATATTTTACAACTGAATTTTAGTTGCTACATGCAGTTTCCAGCTGCGGCAGCTACCCCTTTCTTTCCGTGTTATAGTACGATCACAATAAGTGTACCGAGGACAGATACATTCTAAATTCGAACCTTCGAAACAGCGTCCCGAGAAATCGGGAATTTTCGGAAATTTCTTAATTCCTCGTTAGATACCAAGTGTCTAAAGGACGAAGAAAGAAAATTGATTGATTAGCGCGAAAAAAGCGCATTAAAGTCTCCAATAAAATGGCATTACCGTTGCTTTTCAGTCGACAATTTATGTATTCGCGTCTATAATGTATTTTTCAACTTTGTTGCCGTGTAAATTTTCTTCACGATGACATTACTCGGTGGTCCGATGGGAGAATCTTTAACGGTACATCGTCGTGTTGACTCGTCAATAAACAAATGCATAGCGGTGCGCAAATTAGTTGCGAAGTATGGCCCGCTTTTTGGGGATTCCCGAGTAAGAACCGTCGCTTTGGGATTCTTTCTTCGAAGAATTTTCAAACATTATCCGCTTGCAACGCTATATTACATACATTAATATTATTGTCTTAGCGGTTGCAATCGAAGACGTCGAAAAATCTTACAGTATCTTGATTTTAAAAAGAATTAAGTTATTGTTCTAAGAATAGTTTAAGAGTCCACATTACCGAGCTGCTTTAATTTAGCTTCGATATTTACATCTCTAAACAAAAATTATGTAAGCGAAATAATTTTTTTAAGAATAAGCTATATTTTTAGAAAAGTAAGAATCGTACGTCTTACGACTTTGAATATATTTTCGAGTACTTTTATCAATTTGTACTTTTGTTGTTTCTATACATATTATTCGGCAACGTTTACGTGCAGCTCGCGCACAAATGCAGCCGCGAGGTTCACGAAAGCATGGTAATAAGGAAATTCACATAATTTCCGAATCCGATTTCGGTCACGTGGGCGATTTTACGGTCGAAACACAGTTAACCGTTCGAGTTCGACCACTTCTGATGCCGGTATACAAATGTATAAGTCGTCCCACAATTTCTTGGGAAAGATGACTTTTAACATATTGAGTCTTTTGAAATTTGGCGAAATAAATTTTGAATATGTCAATGAAGCCAAATCTCATTGCAAGAATCCTTGTTTATGAATTATTTCCAATTGTAAGACATTCCACGTGGAATATTAAAAATCCACTGGAAACGTTACGGAATAATTTGCGCAACCAGTAAAATCGATTGTAGGCGATGTCTAAATTTGGGACACTTTAATTGTCAGTAAACAGAATTTTGAAATGGAAGGGGAAGTGATTCGATTGGATGCGAGGCCGCCGGATGTAAAGTCGTCGCGTGGAGCGCGAAAGTCAGGTGTAGGTCGAAGTCCTTGGCTCAGGAGTCACTCACCGCATGAAGATACTTCTTTCCTCCTCTTAATGACGACTCTCGCGCAACATCGTTGATCTTGAACTTGATCTCTCGTCCATTGTCTGCCGCAATTAATCGAAATCAACCGATTATGGTAGCTTAAAGGTGAGTAGAGATTATTACTCGCAGATGTGACAGGATCGTTGACCGATCAGGAAAATCACGAACCTCCTGGAAAACCGTAAGCGTAAATATTAGTTCTCCTACTTCGATAGGATGGATATTAATCTAAATGATTATAAATTTTCGAATTTAAGGAAATGCAGATACAATCGAGATAAAATGTGTAAATATGTTTCTAGCCCATTGCACGTTTCTTAAATCAAAATATTTAATAAACCTAATGTGCAACGTCAGCTGCTCAAAATATCATACGTTTACGTAACACGAATTGCGAGGCACTCCTGAAGAAGCGTGTATCAAATTAAAACTTCGGAAAGATTCAGAGAAGGATGTGGCGATCGAGCAAAGAAGATGGTCATCGGTGAGTCATGAAAGTACATGATGATGGATGAAGATGCGGGGAGGGTGAAGAACTCTCAAGCGTGAATCCAAGCGAGTTTCTTGTTTACGAAAAGAAGTAGGAAGTCGCGGGAAGGTTCAGAGATCCGGGTCTGATGATCGGGGTTTGATAAAACGTTATAGAGTTTATCTCACTCTGTTTTTTTTCCGCACAGTGCATGGCGCTTCAAACTGCTGTTAAGGAGCCAGTTGTTCCGTTACATATACTTACAGCCGAAATTCCGCTGCAATGACGCGCGACCGGCAAGCGCAGTTCTTTTCCTCTACCTCCGACTACACGTGGGACCAATGAAGAAACAAGTATATTAATACGGAATACAAGATAAGGAAAACCGGATTCCTTGATAGATAAAGGACGTAGCGGTTAAAAAATTATGCCTTAAAAGGAAAATAGGAATCTTTTACGGAATGTCATCAGAGATGTTAAAACCGCTTTATTGACAATAATGATATTGTGTAATCCGCTTTGAATTGATTCACGATAGAATTAAATAAAATGTTGAAATGCCAGGCTTGGCGATAAATACTAACCGGATGAGAGCCGATATAATGCGCTCACCGCGAAAAAAGTGGCAATGACGAGAAAAATGATTTGTTATAAGAGTATTTTTAAACTCCTTTATTTCTTCCTCCGTTTCCTCTCTTTCTTCATGCTCGGTAGCGTCGTTCCCTTCGACTTTACGTAATTTTTCAACTCTGTGGAGTAAGACATTCAATTACATGAAGTAAAACTTTACTTCCGCTACTGACAATCAGCGAATGTGATTGTATTAAACTGTTAACGTTAATCAAGCTATACGTTTGTCTATAAATGTATAATAGTTTTCTATGATACTAATTATGAGATAGATATATCAAGTGCCATAAATTACGAATCTTTTTCTTTTGACTGCCTCTGGCCATACGATTAGCCATGCAAGCAGGTCAATCGAAATCTAGGGACAATTTGCATATTTTTCTTGCAAGAGAAATACAATTTTAATAAATTTGATATTAGAAATACAGATAAAATAAATGCATAATAAAACATACTAAAACTTAGAATCTTGCCCACAGTCGGACAAATAGTAATCTACGTTCATATGTGTATCTATACGATATACGGATATACGTATTGTATATTTACGTATTGTATGTAATTATGTATATTTTTCCATATTATATGTATAAATATATTGAAACAAAAATACTTAAATAAAATTTGGACATTATACATATGTGAGTATATTGCCAGAGAGAAACCTGAGAGCGGCCACGCCGGCGTTTTACTTGTTACCGTTTTGCTAGGCTGTTTCCAGCGTCTTACGCTCAGTTTCATTTTTGAAACTACTCCGCTACGCCCATTTTCAAGCACTGCCGATAAAGTCTCCACTTGGTGCGTGTCCGTGCTATACGTCCATTTCCAAGCGGGTAACGCAGTGCACAATTTTGGCTGCGTTCCGTGCTACGTGAGTGAAAATTGATAACATTAGAATTATTGATTTTTGAAAGTTACATGAAGGTAATCTTGAATTTTTTAAATGAGAACCTGCATTTTTTATTATATCATTTTTTTCTATTAATTAATTGGAACAACTTTTGTCTGAAACCATTATATGTATATGTTTCTTTCTGTACTACTTTAAATCCAATAATAAATTAAATGTATTTATAAGAAATTCTACCAATTTGTCATTTTTACATGACACAATATTGTGTAATCCACATTGTGTATTTAATCCACTTTGCATAATAACTGCATACATAAATATGTATGTATTATAAACACATACACACACATTTATATGCATTTGTATGCATTGTAATAAATTATAAATTTCACCTTTGTTAACATGAAACATTAGAGATAACAAACCGATTTGCTATAATTGGTAATGGAAACAGGCAAGGACGTTTCCATGGGCAATTCCGGTATACCTATTAAACTCGACACTAAATTACGATGTGGGAATCAGAGCGAATCACAAAGTGTACATTTCTAACGTCGGAAACGATATGAAGATATATTAAATATTATTATTTAAACATTACATTTTTATGTAGATATTCTCTGTAAATCCTTATACGCACATTTAATGCATTTATATAGCGTATCAAATAATATTTTTAATTCAATGCTTATTATAAATACTTTTTCTTTAAGTCTTTCTGCTACTGTAATGAAAATCTAATAAATCGAAACGGCAAAATTCTTTCAGCAAAGGGCAAATTCTCATATATAAAAGATGAGACTGAGAAACAGATATTACTTAAACGTCGCATCGTACTTGCATTGCATGTGTCAGAATGTATTTTGACGTACCATATCTGTTCAAGTACGCATACATCGTCCTCGTGAATTACGTGCATTACATTTCCAGTACATCATTTACACGCCACGAATTTAAACGACAAGTTTGAACTAGAACCGATAGACAACAAGAAATTCTTCGTACAAAAATACTTCATTCCATCTTCACACACTCACACAGAGACGCGCGCTCGCGCGCGCATGTATCAATTAATGCTATTCGCATATTTCTTTTTATGTCAGAAAAAGAGTTCTTTTCCGGCTGTCGATATTCAATAAAAAATTCGCGGAAATGTCTTGCTGTATCCGTGTATATTGTCCATTCAATCGATCAATCGACATTGGATCTATATTAGTTCTGGATGGTGCTTGGCCTGTTCTAAAGATAGATCTTCATGAACATTTACAACAATAGTCGTTTTTTATGTGATGAGGTCGTCGACCACATGCACAACCTCCAACTTAGCGCTCCATGCGCTTTACAAGAATTATGAATTTATATTAATCCGTACGTGGGATCACAGATTGTCAATTATTTCAAGGTCTTTCTGAGAATATAAAAACTGATGTAACTGTGTCAATGGACCAGTACGTTAACATTCGCGGCTCCACTCCCATCTAATAATTCTTCAATACAATTTATCTCACTATACCATGCTGTCATCCATGGGATAATTATTTACGCGTTACAATTTATATAAAAGAATATACAAGAGTAATTCTCTCGTTCTCTGTCTTATATTCCAAATATCTTTATGATAAAATTATTACGTAGTTATGTTATTTTAATTAAAAACAAGTTGGACACCAGCGCGGCGATACAAAAGTATGGAATTTTGAGATTAGAAATTAGTTTCTCGGAGAAAGCACGGCAATTGTAAGAGCTATTACTTTGCGAAGTACATAAACGCTTATTACAGATACGCGTGTATTTCTTATCGAAAGCAACGAGCGTGTTATATTAAAGGGCACAGGATTAAAGGACGATAAAGTCGCCTTGAGATCTACTGCCAGAGAATCCAAAAGCCTCGTTAGATATGGTATGAAAAGACCATGAAAAAGACCTCCCCTCCCCATTTGTTGAACAAATTGGCGATCTGAGGCCCGCCGATCTCTGACGATGATGTCACACGAAGGAGGAAGGAGTAAACGCATGCGTTAACACGTGAATACGCCGTGTGGACCGCGAAGAGGCGAAGAGGTGCGCGCAGTCGAACAAGCGTGTGAAAAACGGTTGTATAAGTAACTGGTGCGGCTATCAGAGAGCAATCGTAATATCTGAATTAACGAGGCAGTACAGCGCGTGACAGAATTTTCAATTAAACAAAAAAAATTCACGCTGCATTCGCGATCGGTCGGATTCCTCGGAAAGAAAATGTCCGTTGATTTTACTCTTGACGGACAGACTTAACATTTACCCTTTTCGTGTGCCCTTCCGATAAAGTGGCCATTGATAAGAGAAACTATGCATGTTCCTTTATGGTAATTGTGCGTGATAATTATCTCATAAAAAACGTGTTTTGCAAAGAGTGAGAGCCCGATATCTCTGGAACGTTAAATAGGTACACTCTGAGACTGACATATCTGCGATCATCTTGACGGGACCTTCCGTTTGGTACCTACTTTGTGACCAAAATCGAATGCGAAAAAAATGGGGCCGATCTTGTTCTTACTCTTTCTGTGTAATTAATAAGGCAAGCTATACATATCGCCTTCTGATTACTTTACTCTTACAGTAAATACTCGTGTGAGTACGCGAAGAGTCGGAGTAAGATATTAATCCGGAAGTTTGATCGAGTTCTGTTTGAATTACAAGCGGTGTGTGATTAGTACACGAGACATTAAAACGATACAGCATAAACAAACGCAGCGATTTGCCGGGATAATTTAGCGGAAGACAAACACGATGTTACGTGAGTCTTAATTGTTGTCGGGTGATGTGTCAGTTAACGCTTGCGTACAAATTTGCAAAATGGATATTTTTTTACCGGAACCAAGTAAAGCATGTGAAACGTATTTAATACTTTGTTACAAGGATTACTTACGCAACGTAACGATGTATTGTAAAATTTTATTTATTTAAAATTAAACTTTTATTTATTTGATCCGTCCAAACAATCTAAGATTGGTAAAAAATAAGACTTAAACATTCAAACAATAAGAAGCTTTAAACATACAAACCTAGATTAGTTTTTAATCAAAAATATTATTTTCATGAATTTAAAGGAGAGGAAATGGTTCAACGCGAGAAAGATTTGATGAAGAAACAATTTAACAAATTTTTCTAAGACTTTGAACTTAAAAGTGTGTACACATATTATTACTATTGCGTTTATGTAGAAGTGTAAGTAACCCTTGTAACAAAGATGAGAGAATCTGAAAGAAAATCAAAACGTTTCTAAGATATGTTAAACCTTTACGTAAAAGATTATTAAATTTATATTACCTATATCGTTTTTCCAGATCTCTTACGGCGACTCTTATTGGGACGTTTAAAAGGACACTAGTACAGTCGGTGGATAACAATGGCCATAGCTAATTTCAAAAGAATGATTAAGGATAGAATTCCCATTTTAAAATGGTTACCGCGGTATAAACTAACGGATGCACTGGGTGATCTTGTTGCAGGCTTCACCGTAGGATTGACCTTGATACCTCAAGTACGTAAAACGTTCGTTCGCTATTCAATTGCTATTAACAAACGTAATAATCGCGATCACAGGCGATAGCTTACGCGGGTTTAGCGGGCTTGGAGCCGCAATATGGACTTTACAGCGCGTTCGCGGGAAGTTTCGTGTATATCTTTTTGGGCACGTGTCGAGAAGTCAACATCGGTCCGACGGCGCTTATATCTTTACTGACTTGGACATACGCAAGGTGAGTCAAAGCTTCTCGTAAATAATAAAATAGCAGAGTAAGTTGCTTGGTCACTTAAATTTCCAGGTTTGTGACAAATTCAACGCTTACTTATCCAATTGAACCAGTGAAAGCAGAAAGGGAACACGTGACACTTTGACCAAAATCGAATTATCTTTCAAATAAAAATTTACCTTTAAGGAATCCTTCAGGGCAAAGTTCCATAAAATCTACTGAGATATTCGTATTATGCTCATAAAACAACGTGTTTCTCAAATATATATTTTTTGTCACGTGTTCCAATCGATTCAATTCGCGCTTCTTGCATTCAGAACGAGAATCCCTTTCAGTGTTTCGAGAGACGTGCAGTTTTTCAGATTCTTAAACGTCATTTGCTAAATTTTCTTTTAATGCAGAACGTAAATTTTATAGCACTGGCTAGAAAGTGGGCGTACAAATTCTAGGTCATTGACCGGAAGCTGTATTTAACCAGTAAATCTCGCTTGCATTGAATATGCCATTTATGCGCATGATTGACGGAAATAAGAATGCTCTCGCTTGTAGTTTCATTCGGTCGCGTGACTGAAAGAGTATACTAATTGAGCGAGATCGCTTGAACTGCAACATAATTGAATTGTTAAAAGCCATTTTGTCATAAGCCGCCTCGCGAGCAGATATCGTTCGCGTCAAGGTTGCGTAACATGAAAGTGCTCTTACATTCCAAGTTCCGATGATCTTTTTTTTTTCTTTTTAGTGGAATTCCCGAGTACGCGGCCTTGCTTTGCTTCTTGTCCGGGTGCATCACGATATCACTCGGCATTCTGCGCTTGGGGTTTCTGATCGAATTCATATCGATACCGGTGGTGTCCGGGTTCACGTCAGCCGCGAGCGTCGTCATCGCTTGCAGTCAGATAAAGAATCTGCTGGGCCTGAATATCCACGGCGAGAGCTTCGTCGAGATTTGGATGGAATTGGTGCGCCACATCGCCGACACAAAAATACCGGATTTGATTTTATCATGCTGCTGCATCCTGACTTTACTGTTCCTGAAGGTGCACCGGTTGAACTGTATTCGGGGCAGAAACCGGCTGCGATTGATCGCGTCGGTTTATCCTTCTTTTCTTTTGCAGTACTTGAAAGACAGAGAGGTCGCCGATACCAAGCTGAGAAGGTTCCTCTGGACGATCGGCACGGCTAGGAACGCCCTCGTGGTCGTCCTCTGCGCGGTTGCGTCTTACATCTTCGAAACGCGCGGCGGGGCGCCGTACGTTCTCACGGGTCACATCAACGCTGGCCTCCCGACCGTCGAACCACCCTCGTTTTCGAGAACGGTCGGCAACCAGACTGAGACTTTCATCGATATGACGAAGAACCTCAAGTTTGGCCTCTTGGTCATACCGCTCATCTCTATTATCGGAAACGTCGCCATCGCAAAGGCTTTTTGTACAAACCGCTTTTTAATACATAATTTTACTTCTTTGCGTTTCGGATTTTCACGCTGACCTGTTCGGGTCTTAACACTTTGCCAACCCCACGAGTTACGTCCTAAGCATTGCGGAACCGCACACTTTTTATGGCCCGTATCGTCTCCTTTCTAATAGTTTTATTTGGTGCTGCTTTTACAAACTAATTAAAAGTCGTAGAAGACGTGGCGCAATCCCTCTATTAATTTTCGCTCAGCGATGGAACCGGGTAGATTGTTCTTGGTCGGTCGGCAAAATGTTAACAACGAACGTCGGACGCATGGTATCCTAGCGAGTTATTATATAAAAATTGTCCTGAATAGCTTTTTCGTCATTTAAAGCGCACGGCATGCCGTTGGACGCCACGCAGGAAATGCTGACCCTCGGACTGTGTAACGTGGTCGGCTCGTTCTTTCAGTCGATGCCCGTTACAGGATCCTTCTCGAGAAGCGCAGTGAATAACGCTTCCGGCGTCAGGACACCTCTAGGTGGCATCTACACGGGTGAATTTCATTGGTTAATTAAATGGCATTTACGCATTCGAATCTGAAGACTTATTTCATCTAATCACTGATGAAGAAAAGATGCTCTGTATCAATATTATTTTCTACTCAACTTCTCTTAAAAGAGAAAAAGAATTTTAATGGCAATAAATAATTTCAGGTATTCTAGTCATACTTTCGCTAAGTTTGCTGACTCCGTACTTTTATTACATCCCGAAGGCGACACTGAGCGCTGTCATAATTAGCGCGGTGATATTCATGGTAGAAATTGGTATGGTACTTCCAATCTGGAGGTGCAGCAGTGAGCATATATTCAAAATAATTAATCCATAGCTCTAGACAAGATGCATGTCTGAAAGACTTTTTAAAGATCTTCGAGATTTTCTGAATTTAAGTGGTTAAAAGTTATTTCCCGTGAGAGAGAGAGAGAGAGAGAGAGAGAGAGAGAGAGAGAGAGAGAGAGAGAGAGAGATTTTTTGAAGTATGTACAACTGTTTATATTATCGATTGCGGTATTTATCAATACATATATCGCGGCCAATCTGGACGTAATACACAAAAATGATTATTGTTAGATAAAATCTGGCATTCTAATATTCTTTTATTGCTTTGGTGTCATAATGACACAATTAAGATAATTACTTTATTTATAGAACGTGACCTAATACCGGCGTTTATCACGTTCCTCGCTTGTTTATTCGTCGGAGTCGAGATGGGTATTTTGATAGGTACGATATTCGACCTGGCAGTATTGATTTACCTCAATGCACGGCCGACGATAAATATCGAACGTAGAAATGTAAGGAAACGAAACTGAATTTTCGGACTTGGATATCCTTACTCTTGAGAAGTCATTCTTCATGTCGGAAATTATAAAGAAATGAAAATCCTCTCTTCGCAGATCTCGACAATCGATTACTTTTTAGTCCGGCCTACCGCTGGAATTTTGTTCCCCGCGGTGGATCACTTGAGGGCGTATCTGACGAAAAATCCCGGCATGAATGTCGTGTTGGATTGTGAACATATTGACAAAATAGACTTCACTGCCGCACAGGTTTCGAAACCGCCGATTTATCTACACATTAATACAAAATTTTTGGAATTTGGCTAACATGACATAAATAGCATTAAAAAAATTATCGATAAATATACCGTTTTCAAGATATTAATATATTGATGTTACTTTTAGAGTATTAATATGACGGTAGAGGACTTCAGGAAAAACAATTGTCAATTAATAATGCTGCGACCGAATCCTGATATTTTAACGAGTATACAATCGCTATCCGACAAGCAAGTCTTGATGGCGAGAAACGAAATCGATCTAATCGCAATTTTAGGGGAATCCAGAGGCACGACGCGGGATGACACGATCGTCTCTAAAACGAATGAACGGACCTCTACATGGCTGTGATATACGGTATACCTTAAGTATTTTATAAACGTGCGCGCGTAAAAAATGAAATGTATTAATTAAATAAGTTTGTATTATATATATTTTACGTGTGACTGTTTCTATACTAGTGTTGTTACCAAATTCACACAAAAGATGCTAGGATATTAGAATTTTCGTCTTGAAATGTCTGTCATTTCTGTTATTACGCGAAACATAGGACAATTATAATATACATCTATAAACACATATATAATAAATTATATTGTTAATACTAAAGTTAAAAGGCACAACAAATAAATGTTTAAAATATGTTTGTTATTTTTAACTATTATCTGAAAATAAATATAAAACGTATCTGGTTAAATATTTTTATAAACATTTGATTGCATATTCTTTGTTAGATGCCTCATCTTGATGAACTTGGAATTTGTATGCTCTGAAAGTAACTTAAAACAAATAGAGATTTATTAAGGGATTGACCATGTGACGTAAATTAACAAATGTATTATAGAATTATCAAAATTTATTGTATTTATTTCATAAAACCAGTCCAGAAAAATAAACTATATTATCTTTATTAACAATAGTATAGTTTAAACACAAAAATAAGCTAGAAAAATAAAGCACGTGTAGAATATATCTTTCTGAAACAGTTTATCTTAAAATTATAAGAAATCAAACATAAGAGAATCTTACATGCTAAATACCTGTTGAACGTTTCTCGCAATGGATATGTTTCGAACAATTGTTACATATCATGCGATTCGTAACTGAACTCATCTGTGAAAACTTACAGATTTAAACAGAACTTATGTGCTTTATTATTTATGAGGGAATATAGTATACTAAGCTCTATAAAGATTTAAAGCGAGTCTTTAGATGCAAGGAGAGCACCATTTTTGGATTACCTGATATCACAATAGGATATGAATCTAAACTTAATACATATAGGTACATCTACCTTTCTCAGCATCAGTAGTACAATAGGAATTTTCTATCTTAAAGCTATAACTAAGAGTTATGTAAAAAAAACGTAATATTCTTTCGAGACGTATCAAAAATAGAAAAGAAGATAGCAAATGATTTATAATAGCTCAGAGTAAATATAGCTAGCTTTGTTACAGATAGTTTTTTCGAACAATTCAAACAACTTTACTATTGATCTTCTTAGTGAGATAAATTTCATCATTTATAAGAGGTAGAATATTTTAAAAACAAGTTTCTTGCATGAACGTACCCGTATTTTATATCATAGCTCCAACTCTCGGTTTACACATAGAATTTTTATGTTCTTTTAGCTTTGTACGCACCGCGACCGACACCGGTGGGATACGTATATTCCTTCGGGAATTCCTGGAAAGTATTTCTGCGAAAATCGTTGTTGTATCTTGGTAAGAAGGGTGGCGGGCGATATCCCGTGTTCGGTCGCATTTTATACTCAGGTTTAAACACACGTGTCGCAAACTGATCAGTCTTATTCGAAAGATTTATATTGCTCGTTACGAACTCCGTCGGAGATATTATTGGGGGGCTGTCTTCCGATCCATTGTCATCGCAAGTGAAATCTTGCATCTGACTCTTCGGATTTTTCATGTAATTCGTCACGTTTTGCTTATAATGTTTCTGACCTGTCGGATAATACGGTGCGTTGTACTGACTTACACCTGTCGCAGGCATGACGTTCATACCTTGTTGCGATCTTGAATATGAAACTGGTGGTGCGTATTGAGGAACCTCGTAAGTTCGACAATTGTCTTGATACCTCTTGTAATAATTGGATTTTATCGGAACGTTATCGGTGGTGTTTCTCGCTGGTGCAGCGCAGGTATTCGTATCATTATACGTATCCCTAATATAATTATTCATTTGCATATAAGAATTGTGTCTGTGCTGCTGGTCATGCATGGAATTGTTGAAATTGTTCGGCTGAGAAAACGTAGTATAATTCGTGCACGCAGAATTATACACAACCGGCATCGGATACTGTAACTGCGAGTTCCACGTTTGCATGTATGGAGACGGCGCGTAAAGTATCGGATGCGACATGTAATCCGTCGTATGCATATTGTTGAAATCGTCAGGCCCGAAAACTGCGGGATTGTAAACGTGCATCATCGCAGGCTGCGCTGCGATGTACGGATGCTCGACGTGATAGCCAGATGGCTCTTGTACCGAGGAACTCCACCTAGCCTGATTAGCCTGATTAGCCTGATTAGCCTGACACGATATGGAATGACCGAGAAAATCTGAAGCCATGACAGGCCTCTGTTGTACGCCCGATCCGTATCTGTAGAGCATATTCGAATTTTCTCTATTACTCATAGTTTCCAGCGTAGACGTGGCGGCGACGTGGCTGCTATCGCTCGACATTGGCGCGTTGCATTCGTAGGGCGGCGCGTTGAAAGTATTCGGGATCTGCGACAGCCGCATCGCGTCGCTAACCGAAAAGTGTTGATCGTAAAACTTGCCGTTACTCGGCTCCCACGGCGACGTATGCCTCGCTGAGTTTCCCGCTTGGGTAAAAGTATGCTGCGTATTGAAATGAATGCTTTGAACAGACTGTTGTAAACTCATAACCGACACATCTTTTTGCGCAGCATTGTCAGACGATGGATTCCAAGTAGCTTGACTGCTCTCCAATTGGTTTACAGCACTCGTGCAATGAATATTTTCCAGCTCCGATGAATACTGACTTGTCACATTGACTTGCGAGCTTGTTGCGCACTCATCAATGGGTAAATTGGACGAGGGTGTAAACAGATCAGTGTCTTCATAATTTGTATCTTTGTGTTGCTGATCAATATAGACTTTCGAGAAGTCATTCGTTTCTACGCGACACTGTTCTGACATTATAGGTTCTTGTTCCGGATGATCAACGCTTAAATTCGTATTTTCCTTACTTTGTACCAAATGCGTCTCCACTTTTACAGGATTTATATTCTTTCCATCATTAAACGCTGATGTATCGACTTCGCTTGTCGGTTGAATAGTTTCATTTTTCTGCTTCGCACAATTCTCCACATTTCTTGTGTCAAGTTTTTCAATTCCCGTATTTGACTTGATCAATGTATTAGTAGGTGCGTGCTCTTTCTTTGTAACTCTACGTTCAGCATTGCCATTGCGATACCTGTCAAACCTTGGATTATTGTACCCGTACAGACTCCTTCCATACGGAGGTAGTCCCGTTCTCGGATTATGTTGCATCGGCCTCGAGAACGTCGAATTTCTATACTGCGCGACAAATGTAGCATTTTTTTTAAAATCAACTCCACGATTCACTTTTTGATCGCTTTGAACATTTTTCTCGTCAACAATCTTGTCAGTTTTCCTTTCAGACCCATTCAGTGGCGAATCGACGTTTTCGGGCATATGTGTCGCTTTCTCCGTTTTATTTTTATCATCAGAGATGTTAAGCGTGGATGCATTCCTCTTAATAGACTCTTGACTCTTTGATTTCGACGCCAAGTGTTTCGGCGTTGCTTGTTGCTGCTTCTGTAACGCTTTATCTTTATATAAACTTTTACCTAGATATGCTGTATCAGCCGTCTCAACGGCTGTCTTCGCCAAGTTTGGCTTCACAACAGCACTTTTCATCTCCTTTTCCATTCCGTTTCTCGAAACATTACGTTGTTTTACAAATTCTTGTTTTTTCATGCCAGCTTTTGTATTATTTTGTTTATTATTAAAGTATTCTTTTCCAGTTTTATCAACGGTGCTCAGTGATTTCGACGAAACCGTCTTCTTGGGATCGTTATTAGGACTGGAAGACTTTTCGTTGTCTTTAGTTAAATTTGTACTACTGCCAGCCTTACTACCGATTTTTGTTACATTACTCATTTTTACAGGCGCATCTAAAATAATAGTGTAAATCGTAAATATACATATCTATTAAAAGCAAATATTATATCACATTATATAATTATATAAAACATGTACATATATGATACAAATCGTCATCATCATAGATAAAATGTACATATATGATACAAATCGTCATAAATAAAGCATATACGTATCTCGCATATTTACCTTTATCCTTTGCTTCCGTTGAAGCTTTGTTACTTTCTATATTGGTCATTTTGCAGGTTGACTTTTGTTTATCGTTCACCTTCGGCACACACGGTGTTGACGTGGAATTATTATTATTACCATCAGAGCGTGTTAGTAATTTCAGCTCTTTCACGCCTCCAACAGTTTTTTGTGAGTCAGAAAGACTCGCATGTACCGAGTTTCTAATTTATTAAAAGTATACAATATTGTAACGAAATAAGATACTAAGGTACACGTTTAGATATTAACGTAATAAATAAAAACTTGTTCGTTACTCACTGAACAACGTCCTCAGTATTGTTCTCTGATGTACTCGTTTGATTCTTGTGCTCTTGGCTCATACAAAACTTGGCGTCCAGCTTTGCCGTTACAATACTTTCCACGATACTCAGCATGTCCTCTTCGTTCTTTTGATCAGCCAGTTTATCAGCATTCGGGAACAGATTAGCCGCATCTACATTTTTGCTCCAAATATTCTCATTCTCCGGCATCGCGTCATCACGCAAGTACCTCTCGCCTGTATCGTCCGTCGAGGAACATTTAACAGGTTCTCCAGCCAGAAGTGTCTTCACGGTTTCTGTCATCACCGCAACGTCATGCTCTATTATCTTATCCTCATCCTGCTCTTGTACTTGCTTATAGACAACCGCTCTTATCTTTCCGCTGTAATAAAAAGGCAATGTGAGAGTAATTTCGAGGCGCGAGACGTGGACTGCAATGTTACCAAATGTACCTTTAGTCCGTCCTTTTACATACCAGCTAGTAAAAAATTTATACAAAAAAATTCACATATTAGTGTCAAACTATAAATGTGCACAGATTATTTCAGAACGGCAGGTCGTATATTGAAAGTTCAATGAGATAAATAGAGATTTAATCGCAGAGACAAGATTGTAAGCTTGATTCATCAGGATTCCTCAATTTTACAGTCGCAATCCAATGTTTACAGCTACAAACGTTCTGAAATATCCTGCACGCGCGCAACAGGTGTGTATAAATATGCTATAACTAAGTTTAAGCTCCATAACTCATATAAAATAAAGTCCTGTAATATAGGGCTTGGGCAGAATGGCTGTCTTGTATTCTCAAGTCACAAGACAATGTGCGTTAGGGCCTGAGCAGATTGGCTGTCTTGTACTCTTAAGACATAAGGCAGTTATTGTGCGTTAATTCAAGAAGACAAAGGCTTAAAACACAAAACATAGTCTTAAGAGTATAAGGCCGGTATTCATAGTCCGTTCTTATATTTAAGATAATCTTAAGTATACTCTTAATGTGTTTTGAACCAATCACAGAGCCGTATTAGCCTCTTAAGACAACACTCAAGATGATATTGAAATAAGAATCGACTATGAATACCGGCCTCAGACAGCCATTCTTTTCAGGCCCTTACTTTAAGACAGAGATTCAAAACGTAAAACATTGTCTTAAGAACACAAGACAGTTCTACTCAGGTGCACTTCAAGTGATTATATACTTATACACAGGGTTGAGAAGTAATTTGTTACTTGTAACGAAGCTACAGTGACAGTTACTTTTTTTGGTAACTGTAATTTAACTTCGTTACCTTTCTTCGTTACGTTTCTCTCCATCTGCAACTGTAACTTGACTCAGTTACATTAATAGTTACTTTGTATATATTTGAAACCTCCACAGATCACATTAGGCCTTGCATTTGCGCACAAACGCCTTGTGTCGACATTTTACAATTCATATGCAGATTTGACATTTTCATTTTCATCGCAAGAAAGTAACTGCAAAGCAACGATTCGTCACTTTCTGAGTAACTGTAACTGTAAAGGCCATCGCACACAAACTTGCATAGCTGCATATGCATAGCATAAGAATCGTCTAAACTTCAGGGCCAACGCACCTAAAATTGCGTAGCTGCATATGCACAGCATAAGAACATCTAGACCAATGAGCATGTTATGTAAATCACTATGATGATTCAATGCATGATGCTTGTTGGTTTAGACGGTTCTTATACTATGCATATGCAGCTACGCAATTTTGTGTGCGATGACCCTCAAGGCCTGGGTCCACGATGCTAGAACTTGGACCAAATTCTAGCATCGTGGACACAGGCCTTTAGACGGTTTTTATGCTGTGCATAGCAGCTATGCAATTTTGTGTGCGATGGCCCTAAGGCCCGTATCAGACTACGGACTGAGATTGGGATTAGATTGAAATTTGACCAACCATAGTAAAGTTTACTAATTTCAGGTTTAGTAACGTTTATTCCAATTGGTCAAATTTCAATCTTAATCTCAATCTCAATCCGTAGTCTGATATTGGTAATTTATAACTGTAACCAGTTACATTTTCAGCGAACAAAAACTGTGTAACTAGATACTTTTGTAAAGTATCTTTCCCAATGCTGCTTATACATTGTCGCACGAGGCAGGATTCACTTTGTCTCCTACGTCGTACAAGACTGTTAACGACATCGCGACTGCGGTAGACGCTAATGTTGCGCGAGAGACGTTTGTAAAAGTCAAATCTCGCCGGGAGGCAAGACGATCCGCGAGATAGAAAAGCGGAGCCTCTTCACGTAGGAGCAGAACAACGTTTAATGGACAGCACAGAGAGAATAATATACTAAAGACAAAGAAATAAGGGTTAAAACATACGGATTCGCCGAATGAGACGTATTTTTCAGCCATTGCATATTATGCAGCTTGTTGAGCATTGCCTTCCGCTCTACGTCGGAAGTCTTTTCTAAACTTTCAACAGCGTAATCCATTATACCTAATCACAAATACATTCATAAGACTGGAGTGTCAATGGGGGTATGGCACAGCGATACTTAAATTCATACTCGAGCTGAGATGCTCTCACACCCCTCAGCGGTTTACTCGCGTCCCAAAGGGTATCCCGGGTTATCAACAACTCGTAAACAACGGCTGCGTTCAGCTGCTTCGCAAAACGGCTGTAAAATTTGTAAATTTCATCAGAGTACGCTCTTAGATTCTGCTACAACTAAGAGCGTACGCCAATTAGATTCCCAAATTTTCACAAGGAGGCCAAGTCTGTATCTTGTGCACTATGGTGAAAGTGCTGAAGGTGAGTAGCTTTGTCTCTTTCCAACCGCTCCCTAAAAAAAAAAAGAGCCAAAGCCGCTCACTCTTAGCACTTTCACTAGATTGCAAGATACAGAATTGACCCAGAGTTGCAAAGCGGCTTTTTCCGCTGAGCTCGGGCAACCTGACAAAGGTTGTCACTTGCCCATGTGCATCAGTTTTCAATCGCGGCAGTTAATATACGAATTTCTGACCATCCAAGCTGCGATCCACTTGACACTACAAATGACGCCCTAGCGTCCCTTCTTCTGTTCTCTTTATGAAAAAGGAGGAAGAAAAATGCCTTGGAGCGTCTTCAAGCGGACCGTAGCCCCAATTGACCCATAAGTTTCCCAGAGGCTCGTGTAATAACCCAGAATCTTGAGAACGGCGTTGGGGATGAAATCCGACTCTACTACATGTGGCGTTTATTACAACTTGGCCGTATATACATACACACGTGTTCCACGAGGATCGGAAGGAAGGAACGACTCGTCCCAAGGATCACGAAATATTTTGTTAGTGTCGCCGGGACAGAGTAAACAGCGAGAAATCCGAGTGGAACCAGCCGCTGGATCTCCGCCGAGGGGGTTCGAGCGCGAGCCAATTCCACGAGAAGCCTCCTGCCCGAGCCCTCACACTGACCCACTTTTTACGTAGTTCTCAGCGCGATCGGCTTCTTAACCCGCGTGTCGGATTCCCTTGGGCGTAAACATAAACAGCGAGGTAAATGTTATGGTTCGACGCATACAGGCTTGCCCCCGGGGAGCTCGCGTGTTTTTGAAACGGCAGAATTACGTTATACACAAAACCGGTATGCCGAGGGCACCGAAATCACGGGCCAAAGTCGTTCGGCGGCTGCAACAACGGGTATCCCTCTGTTACCTTGCCAGCTTGCAGTATTCGCCGATGCGAATCAACGTGGAGTTGCAGTAGTAGAACAGTAGCGTCCAGAAGATTCGGAAGGTATCGGGCGCCTGCCCTGATAGCGACACAGCCGACACGGACGCCATAAACAGAATTGCCGGAGGAAAATTTCAAAAATTCCACCGCTAGTCGCCTCGCTATTTGCCAACTGCGCGGATTGGCTGCTGCCGGGGAGGGAAGGTCCCTCGTAGCGTTTTCTCCCGTCGCGTCGCGAAGCTCGCATTGGCGCGACGGTGTCGACGGGACGCCGTCTCGTTGGTCGCGCGAGAAATCTCTCGAGCGCGTTGATTGGCCGTGGGCTAGAGGGTTCTCGAGTCTCGAGAAATTTCCTATCTTGCACCCTAGGGTCTGTTCCTTTTACCCCGACTTTCACCAACGTCGTTTAACGTTAGGTTTGTTCGTGTTGCTCGCACTCGTCGCACTTGGAATCTTCGTTTTCTTTCTCTCCAACACCCGATGTATATTTATCTCTTTTTAAAGTGCAGGAATTTTGGGGGATTTCAAGCAACACAACAAGCCTACAATATAGGTCTATTCTTTATAGCTGAACCAGCTGCTCCGGTTCAGAGTTTATCTTTTACCTTCTAATGTGATGGGAGAGAGATAAACTCCGAACTGGTGCAATCAGTTCAGTTATAAAGGCCTGTGCCCACAATGCTAGAACTTGGCCCATGTCTTAAAGCCTGTGTCCACGATGCTAGGACTTGATCTAAGTTCTAGTTCCGAGAAATGTGTAGCCAATCAACTTGCAGATATCCATAAAAGCTGCAAATTGATTGGCTACACATTTCTCGAAACTTGGTCCAAGTTCTAGTTTCGAGAAACGTATAGCCAATCAACTTGCAGCTTTTATGGAATAGCTGCACGTTGACTACAGATTTACTACAGATTTCTCGAAACTAGAACTTGGACCAAGTTCTAGCATCGTGGACATTGGGTTTAAAGCTTTGTGTCCACGATCCAAGAACTGTGTCAAAGTTCTAGTTTCGAGAAATACGCAGCCAATCAACATGCAGCTTTTATGGAATAGCTGCAAGCTGATTGGCTACGCATGTCTCGAAACTAAAACTGTGTCAAAGTTCTAGTTTTGAAAAATGTGTAGCCAATCAACTTGCATCTCTTACGGAAAAGCTGCAAGTTGATTGACTACACATTTCTCGAAACTAGAACTTGGACCAGTCCTAGCATCGTGGACACAGGCCTTAACGGAATTGACCAATTGCAGTCGATTATTCTTACGACGTTATATACGTCATTGGTCGACAGAGACCTTTAAAGAACAGACCGGTGATCAAGCAGGACGATGCCCTCGTGACGTAGATACAGACTGCACCAGCCATTAGTTGGTATCGCTTCTTGTAGTTGGCAACGTGATTCATCGTTGACAATTGTAGACGCCGTGACAGATGCCGGTCGAGGCACAAATATCAGTGCGCGTCGATCGTTACCGCACCCTGGACCAATTTTTTCACGGTAGAACTGTGTGCAGTTCTCTCAGTGGGACTTTTTAAAAGATTCTCGTATGCATAACTTTGTTACATCTTATATGCACGCTAGACGTAAACGTATTCGGATTATTGTAACGTACTTCGACGAGACTCGCAGCAAACCATCCTCTCGTAAGTCTCTAAAGATTAAACGGAATAAATTACATAGTTTCCATCATGCGGAATATTGTAAACATACGATTAAATGGCCACATTAACCATTTTTCCAATTGCTTACACGAGTTTCTGATTAAACGACAGAAGCAGGCGGCTGGAGAGTTGCTGAAACCAAATGGTTATTTCGTGACGAGTGAGATAAATTAAATTTCATTTGTTATCGTCGACACAAGGCGCAAGAGGGATGTACCTTTATGAACTTGTCAGAATGAACCTTGCGAAAAGCTGAAAACTCGACTGATTGGCACACGGCGATGTAGGTTCAGAGGATCTTGGCATGGGCAGCCATTTCCATGAAAAACGTTCCTTCGAAGGTACCGTTATTGACGCCAGAAAACTATGCCGACGGCTTTAAAAACACCTCGACCTAATAGCGTTCAAAGCCGCCTTTCGATTATTGCGCGAGCACGGGTGGTCGTCGTTTCGAAAAGTATTCGATCCCTCAAATTGGGCGATTCCTCATTTATAACATCTGCCTTTCCAAGTACACGTACGTATGTTACTTCCGCATCGTGCGCTAATGAAAACAACGGGTTACTTCCACGGTGCAGTGTTTGATTTACCTCATTCTGCCCACAAAATGACTAGGCCATTTTTGGTCTCAGCAGCCTGTCGACGGTCGCACCGTGTGTCAGCTTTGGTGCGCAAAGTCATCAAGCGCCTCATTTTAGGAATACCTCACTTGGAGCATAATGAAGTCGTATTAAATCGTTTATCTTAATTTATTTAAATTTTTGCCGAGCGATAAGAGTACGCGCAGATCGTGACACAAGTGTTTGGTGAAGCACTTCGTTTGGGGAGACCGGCTAGCGTCAATATTGTGCTGCAGATATGATAGGATATCGTCGAGACGTGTCGATTCAAAATTTGTACAAGGGTTCGGCGCGATAAAAGAGCACTCGCTACGCTCTCAATTAAAATTCGTAAATATTGAAACGATACGCGTTAATAAGTGAAACTTTGACCCAAGTGATTCCCATGGGTAAATAAAGATATGCCACTCGCGGATCTTTGTAACGTAAATTCGTAGTTTTGTGCGAATTTACATTTTTATTTTCCATCCAAATCGCGCAATCGCGCCGATTATCGATTTTGGAACGCGGTTTTTCGTTGCAAGTTCAATTAATACCTTAACTTTCTGACGCTAATGAGCGTCCTTTACGTTACCTTTAAAGAATTTGTTGCGAAAATTATCCCAATCAGGATTGAAACAATTTAGTAGGGGAAATATAAAATTGGATGTTGAAAACCCGTTATCTCGTATTGGAGAGCTATCTCATAATAGGGGACTGTCCTGTAACATTCCAGTCGTTAATCTCGCATCGGACTGTCGCTCGTTACTGTGCCGTTGAGAGAAGCGCATCTTATCCCGACGCAAACCGCACTTTCGTGTGATAATTTCCGGAATAGTGATGCGTACTCGAAGTAAAGAAAATTTATATTTTTCCCAATGGAAAGTGAAATAACTGGTACGTTTGCTTATCTACGTGCTAGTTGTTTGTCTCTTGATTGATGCTTTTATATCTCAGTGCAAATAGTTACAGGCATAGTTCTCGTACTACAAGTGACCACGTATTGCTTCGTTAACTGTATTTACTATTCTGTTAACTATACTTTAGAGTCTTTAAAGAAGAAACGGCTTACTTGACTATTACATTTTTTACATATCCAAAGGCGTTATATTTTTCTAAGACAGACGTTTCTTTCTCGGAATCTTAAAGCCTGATCTACAACGTGCTCTTTGCGTCTATTTTGTAGCCGATATCTAAATACGTTTAAAAAATGTTTGCAAGTTGATAAATTGTACATTATACAATCGTACATTGTCGACAAATGTTTTATGTATTTAAGCATTTTCATTTCAGCACAAGGAATATATAGGACTGCAGGCCAGGATGTTAGTGTCTAAATAATTTATTTTAAATAAATTCGAAACGTAAAAGTCTGACGCAGGTGGAGGTGGCCAATTAAATTACTAAGTGAATCCCATATACCGTCTATATTCACTGACGATTCCACCCAACGAAAAACCTGTGTTATATGTCCGGTATTTAACGGCGCGCAGGACAGGTTGGGAAAAGACGGTATATGGATTCACTTAGTAATTTAATTAGCCACCTCCACCCAGGTCCTAAATGGCTTTCACGTTTCAAATTGATTTAGATCTTAAAAGGACCACGTTAAAATTTAGCGATTTATTTCAAATTTATTGCGAAAAATATTACCACATGCCTCGGTGGTCGAATTGGTGAGACGCTTGCCTAGTGAGTAGGGAGGTCCAGATTCAAACCCTGGCTGAGGTAATATTTTTCGCAACAAATTTAAAATAAATTATTTAGACACTAACACCCTGCCTTGGCCTTCAGTCCTGTATAATCTTTGTGTTCATTAGATATGGGCCTTGTGAGTTTTATTAATCGTTTTCATTTGTTTCTGTAAAATAGAATGTTTCTAGACGCAAGGAGCACGTTGTAGACCAGGCTTAAATCCCGCAAAGGAGCAAGAGGTAAAATGTTTCTCCGATTGATCGCGCGAAGGAGCGATATAAATATTCTCCGACGAACAGTGGGCAAAGTCTCCTCCCTTCACTGGCGTTAGGGATCAAGGGTTGATCTTCAGGCGGTCGGCGACAGTCTCGGTATGCGAGATCGAACACGTGTCCTTCGAGCTAATGGACTAAATGCCCGGCAATTGCGATGCGTAAACGCCTTGAATTGAATCGCCGGCGATAAATAGCCGGCACGCGACTATGGAACGAGGAGGCTCCTCTCGCAGCGGCACCGCGATTAGATTACATGTTGTCTCTCGTCGGAGGATGCGGTGCTTCTTCTTTGCTAGAAAACGAGACGCGAGTGGGAGGAAAAACATTATTCGTACATTATATTCTAGAGGATTCGGCGTACACGGAGGCGGGTCAAGGTTGTATTCGCTTTCGAATAGATCGGCGCCCCTTTTCCCATTCAGACAATTCCGGCGGACACCGCGCAATTCAATGGGCCTCGCACGGATAAACGGCGCTCCACGAGGAACGTTAAGAGACGCCTGCATGCCCGAACGCCGCGGCCTCTAATCAGGGAGCGAGATTCGATTCAGGTAAAATATTATGTGCGCGAAGACGCGTGTGTGAGATTTTTCCTACGCGCGTTTAATCGCATAATCAATCGACGTGGAAACTTCGAAGGCTGTAGCACTGGTGTTCATTAAGCGGCGCGATCTGCATAAGTTTTTTGTTATCTGGAAAGTCTCGCATGCACAGCCCGATAGTCAGTGGTTAACCCGGTCAGCCTTGAAACTCCTTCCAAAACTCTTGTAAAATGAAAGCCACGTGGGGAGCCGCTAATTTATAGATTTTATCTATGACTGGTCGAAACTTGAATTTTACATCGCGATAAATACATTCGGATACAATAAATAAATTCAACGAGTAACAATTGATTTAGTGTCTTTTTTTTAGACCGTAACGAATCAAGTCAGAGCCAATACGAATCTGCAGACGCAGATGTCCGCGCGGTATCACGATTGTATTGTCCTAATTTTATATGCACTGAAAACTAATTTCGATCTTTATTCGGCTCCTCTTCGATCAAACACGATCTGTCGTGTATGTGTGTGTTGAATGTTTCTAACATATATGTTATACGTATACTACATTAATATCTGTGTGGCATGTATGTTCAATATATTAACATAAATTTAATATACTAGTATTAAACATATTCACGACTAAAAACGTAGTGTTACGTTTTTTCGCTAGAGCTTTTTAAAAACGATTGGAAATAAAAATTCTAGTATATTAACATTCTGTGTAAAATATACTATTTTTACTTCATCTTTTTACTTTTTAACTTAATTGTTTGCCCTAAGAGTTCTATGGCTTACTTAATATATTTTCGATAGAAGAATAGTATGTAATTTTATTAGTGTCATAATTTTTTTTACAAGTCCGTGATAGAAAAATATTTTGAAATTTTTCCACTGAAGTATCATCGTAGACTAGTATCGGGAAGTTTGGACAAACAGATCACGGACAAAATTCGCAATTGCGAATATGCAAATCTTTGTGTACAATTATATTTTTTCTCATTGTTTGAACCACAAGAAGATAAAAAGTAAGTTAAACTGACAATGAGATTAAAGTGAATCTACATCGGCAGAAATGGACGTTTAGAAGCTGAAACACTTTAGGAAATTGTGATTATGAAATCTGTACAAGCTAAAAGAACATATATTTTTTTATATATGTATACAACTTTATGTATATTTTTTAATGCAATTTGGTGATTAAAAGAATCGACGACGCTAAAATCTGTGAACGGATCCTAACAAATGTCTGTCTGTGACACGCGTAAGCGTATCAATTAACGTATTTTTCATGATTCCTGTATAAAAAGTGCGAAGGTTAACAGCGACTTTTCCCCAACCGATGTAAGTTCGGCTCGTTATCCGGGTATATAAGGAGCACGACGGAACACGCGTACTTTCAGTCTACAGTGCGCTGGAATTTGTAAGCGCGAGAAAGCTTTGCCGTGCATATCAGCGCGATAGTAAATTTAGCGACGTAAAGTAGCACGTGCAGCTTCTATGAATTAGAGTGACTTCGCGGAGAAGAAAAAAACAAAGGCAAACACACACGTTCAGTGAAACCCGTTTCTCTCCCAGTGAAAGTACGCACTCCGTTCTCCGTCGTCGATTGATTTATTGTTGGTGGTCGCGGTTCCACGTTTTTCGTCTATGGTAAATTTAATCGTATCTCTACAAGGCGCGACGTAATCTCGCGTTCGCGCCGAGTTACGTTTCGACGATTAATAAACACGTAATACGCGAATAGCAATATGTATTAATACACGATCCAGATAGCGTCGTTGACTCATTCAGAGAAATCAGGAAGAATTAATCGTTGCGTATATGTTTACATATTTTTATCCATCCATTTAAAACCATTCGTTAGATAATGAAACTTAAATAAACGTACAGTGTTTGATTTAGGTGTATACATTCAATTATGCTCTTAAATAACAGAAGCTGAAAATAGAGTTTCTCGAATAAAAAGTTATCCTGTTTAAGATCTGTGTAACTTGAATAAAATTTTTTATTATTTTTTGTAATGTTTTAATGACAGTTTTATTCTTTTTATAAGCATAATAAAAGCGGGTATTTTTAATTATTTTCCAAGTTTTTGATAGTCTTACAGGATATTGAGACCCGTATTTATGTGAAGTTTTAAAACTACAATCATTTCCGAGACGGCGAGTTCTTTTAGTTTGTGCAGATTTCATAATCACAATTTCCTAAAGTGTCAGCTTCTGAACGTTCATTTTTGCCGATGTAGATTCACTTTAATCTCAGTTTAACTTACTTTTTATCTTCTGGTAGTTCAAAAAATTAGAAAAAGATAAAACAAATTAAGCCGAGATTAAAGTTAATCTACATTGGCAGAAATAAACATATGTGGTTTAAGATAACTCGATAGTTAATTATTTGCAAACCATTTATTGTACTTTACGTACGGCCAGACAGATTTTTAAATAACATGCAATTTTTACTGTTATTGAAAATATCAGTTTTTTCTAATTCCTTTCGCCAAATTTCTTCTAAGATTTTACAATCTTAAAACATCGGGCGATAATATGTTTTAGTTCAAAACTTAGAATAGAAAATGTAACGATTTTTAATGAACGAGGAAAATATAATTCCATATCATGTATGATTACTTGCACATCAAATGTAGTTTATCTTACGCAAAAATATAGACAATATTTGTGACATTAGAATTTTATTACCGATTTCAAACTTTTACATATAAAGTTTTACACTGTTTTAGGCTACTATCTGTCTATATTTTTGTAAGTCCTAAAATAAACTACTCTTTTGTTACACGATAGTGTCACATTTAAAAAAAAGATTTGTCTCGCTGATGGAAGAAGTACAAGTCACGTGGCATCAAAAACTTAATTAATTTACCTATGGAAAATATTAGAATCATTTAAAAAAACTGTATCTTTTAAACGGCGTCCGTTTCAAAAGTCTACAACTCGCGTACAAATTTTTTCGAATCCACTCCGTGTAGAAAAAATACTTCAAATAAGCACATTAAACTTGAAGGCAGTTGTTTTATCAGTAATTAAATTATCGGCGATTGAGTTTATTACTTCCGTCAATTGAAAAAGGAAAATCTGCAAATTCACAGATTGAGTTTTTTTAAATATAAGATTACGTACTGCTTTATTGGCTATCAGGGTCATAAATTAATCTTTTCGTTTCTTCGAAATACTCTTTCTGAGCCAATTATTACAGTTTACGATCTCAATTATTTTCTTGCGTTAAACGTTCAATTTCAATATTTTGGATTTGCTATCCGCTCATTATCTCTTCGATCCGCGAAAACTATATCGTTTTGTCCAATTGCGATGCGTCACTTTTATTTTCAAAATTAATCTATCATAAAAATGCAAAGTGCTAAATAAAATTTTCAATAATTTTTTTATGCCTACAACAAATGTTTTGCAATTCGCACAGTGTATTGTAGACAGAATGGTGAGTTAACATAAAATAAGAATTGATGATTGACAGTTCGTGATGTCCGTAGTAGGCAAAAAGGGGGCCATATATTTAATTGAGTCTTTCTTGCATATCCATTTGCGTTTCATTTTCTTGCGTTTTGTTTTTTATGCGTTCGCTGACCTCTTTAACGGTCGGTAACTCTGCCCATTCGTTGAATTTCTATTTAAATCTTTAGGAAACACATTTTTAATCATTTATAATTCAATATAGATTCAATATTACGTAAGAAGAAAATCGACTTTAAAATTTTCTACATAAATTAATTTAATACGATAAAATTAATATAAGTTTTATAGTGTTCCTTTCCTGAATTTGATAATTTTGTGTCTCGTAAATTTTTTTTTATTATAATGCATTTTTGCGCATCCTATGTATTGTAAAGACCTTGCGCTTTTGTGCCTCTATATACTCTATTTGATAAGAGTGCAACCATTATTGTGCATTTTATCTTTTCGATAATAACATACATTATATCATTACATACATACATGTATTCTCACTCAAGTAGTGCTATAGTAAGTTGTGAAATATATTTTGAAAAATTTGTAAATATATATATATGTATCTTTAGTCATACATAAAGTACGATAAATGCGTTTTTAAATAATTGATCGTTGAATTCTTTATGCTGAAAATATGCATTTTGCAAAAGTGTTAATAAGATCGCAACAGCCGATCAAGATTCCCGTCTTCATCTGTCCATTTTTGCACTTATTTACATTAGTAATTATTAAAATTATAAAATTTATATAAATATTATATTGTGAATTTTAAATAACTAATATCCCTTTTTGGTTTCTGATTGAAAATTACGTTTCATTGTGTACAGTTAATAATAGTGTACGATGAAACGCAGACAGGTCTTTTTAAATACGATACTTTTGTATAATATCCGCAAAAATTTATCGTTGAAATAGCAGTTAATTATCTAATCGATTAGAAAGTAATTTTTCATTACATTTATAAATGCAATATTTATATTAAAAATGTAGAATATTGTATGCTCTTGTAAACACGCCGAAAGATTTACATACTTATTTGTTCGTCGCTTTTGTGCATGAAGCTGGCTTAATCCAGGATGGCTGTTGAAGCTGATCGCTGGAAGAAAAAGACCTATACCGATCGGCTGCGCAAGGTAGCATCGAGACGCGTGCCGATCTTAGCGTGGTTACCGAAATATAACTCGGAAAAGTTCCTCAGCGATGTCATAGCCGGCATAACAGTCGGTCTTACCGTTATGCCACAGGGACTCGCGTATGCAACATTGGCTGGATTGGAACCGCAGGTATACATAATGCAATCTTACAAATGAAACATCGACTCCTTACTCCACAGAGTTAGATGGGATCATCAATGATAAATGACAAGCTTGCACAAGCTACATATTTCCTGTCATTGACAATTGCGTACATTTACATTTGAAAAGAAATGAGGCTGCGGATCATTGAATATTGACTGTCGACGTTCATCTCCAATACAGATTGAGAGTGTATCATTAATATCATGTTCTGTTTCCAGTATGGTCTTTACTCGGCATTTATGGGTGCGATAGTTTACGTGATATTTGGCTCCTGTAAAGATATTACAATCGGCCCTACCGCGCTCATGGCACTAATGACTCACGACTATGTGCGAGGAAGAAATGCTGATTTCGCCATACTTCTAGCATTCTTATCCGGTTGCCTGCAATTACTAATGGCATGCTTACGTTTAGGTATGCTGACTCAAACGAATAAGAAAATGCTTTATTTTAAGTGAGCATAGGATATGCGATAGAAAGTAAAAAATTTCAAGTGATAAAAAAAGTATTTCCATTCAGAAATGCGCAAGGTAAGACTTACGCGGGGTACGCAGTCTATGCGCGAGAGTTACTGCAGGTTTTAAGATTTCCGAGTAAAACCATCATACTTTCAACTAGTTTTGCACATGTCCTTGTTACATACTTCGGCATGGTTTATTTACTTGAGCTTAACGTGAAGATACAATTTTCTAGGTGTACTTATAGACTTTATCTCGATACCAGTCACTGTGGGCTTCACCTCAGCAACGTCCGTCATAATCGTTGCTTCGCAATTGAAAGGATTGTTGGGATTAAAAATCTCATCCCAAGGATTTCTGGATACTTTGATTAAAGTCTTTCAAAATATCGGTGACACGAGTCCATGGGATGCTGGGATGAGTATCTCTTGTATCGCAATTCTACTGTTGTTTAGGGTAATAAACCTTTACATTCGTATTGTATCTGATATGTCCTCTTGATAATATCAATACGTCGTAATTTACAGAAAATGAAAGACGTCAAGTTGCATGCCATCGGCAAGAAGTCGACGAATTATCAGCGTATATTCGCGAAAGCGATATGGCTGATCTCCACGGCGCGGAATGCCATTATCGTTGTCACTTGCTCCGCCATTGCTTACAAGTATGACTCGTCCGAGTCTGGAGCTCCGTTCATTCTGACGGGTCCAGTGAGATCAGGTCTTCCACCGTTCGGTCTGCCACCTTTTTCCACGCAGATAAATAATCAGACTTTTACCTTCACGCAAATGTGCTCCGAATTGGGTACTTCCATAATATTGGTGCCGATAATAGCTGTGCTCGGCAACGTAGCCATAGCTAAGGCCTTCATGAACGAGGGCAAAGTCGACGCTTCCCAAGAACTCCTGACGCTTGGGATCTGCAACGTTCTCGGGTCTTGCGCGAGTTCTATGCCAGTTACAGGATCGTTCAGTAGATCAGCAGTGAATCACGCCAGCGGCGTGAAAACTCCAATGGGTGGACTGTACACCGGAATTCTAATTTTGCTGGCCCTCAGTCTACTTACACCATACTTCTATTACATCCCGAAAGGTAGCGAGGCATTTTAACGCGCGCAACAACATACGAAGAGTACCAATTTGGTGTAATTATTTTTTTTCAGCTTCATTATCGGCCGTAATCATTTGCGCGGTAATATACATGATCGAATACGAGGTTGTGAAACTGATGTGGAAATCGAGCAAAAAAGATCTCGTACCGATGTTTGTTACGTTTTTGTTTTGCCTCATCATCGGTGTGGAATATGGTATTTTATTAGGGGTCGGCATAAATTTGATGTTCCTGTTGTATCCTTCTGCAAGACCTACAGTTCACGTCGACAAGTACACGGTAGGTAGCAAAAAACTCAAGCGAAAGAATCTCTATTCTCTTTTTCTTCCTCGCTATTCTACATTGTTAACTGTAGAACTGTGAACAGAGGAATGTAGAACTTGACGTTGAATTCAGTCTTTTCCAAAATGGTATGATTTTTCTGTTATCCGCCTAAATATTATGTTTCGATGAAATTACTTTTGTTATAGACCGATTGTGGTGCAGAATATCTGTTGGTTACTCCAGGAAACAGTTTATATTTCCCAGCTGTCGACTTTATAAAGCAGTCAGTTGGTAATGCTGGTATAAAGCAAGGATCTAGTCAAGTACCGGTCGTTGTTGATTGTAGATACATTTTAGGGGCAGACTTTACGGCTGCTAAGGTAATATATATTTTTCTAGAGAATTGAATATGTTCGACACATTCGCTGCCACATTAGATTTTGTCCACTCTTACAGACTACGTTATATCTCTCTGTCATATTTCGATTAATAATTACTCGATATACATAATCAGAATCTCAGACCACACATGTAACTATAATATAATATTTTTCATATTATCTGATACCAACGAGACCATTATTTTCATAGAATGAACAGCTGGCTGTTATATACATATACATGCGATATTAACATAAAAATTAAATGTGTCATAAAGACAAATAGTAGCAAATGTGTTAAAATAATATCATTAAAATGTAAATCGTGCTGAATTCAATTATTGCTTCTTCCTCAATTTAGGGTATGAAAACATTGATCAATGAATTTAGTAGTCGAAAACAGGGATTGTATTTCTACAACCCAAGATCGGATGTGGTTACTGTTTTGAAAGGTGCCTGCGGCGATGAATTTCAGTACGTTTCAACTCAGGAAGAGCTCTCTTACTTATTATCGACAATTCAAGGTAATCGAATTATACACTACAGTAGTATTATAATATGAAGTGTGATAATTGTTTACGAAAGGTGCCAAGATTATTTTGATTTGTAAATATAAGATTTCTAGCAATAAGCGTAATATCTTTCATGGTAGATAGAATTAAACTACATAAAAAAGGTCGCCTAATGTTTTACGATTTTTGTAATAATTAATCAGAAATTAAATTCTCAAATGAGATGTTACGTTTTATAAATAATTATAATTTATCAATATCATAATATTAAAATTTTAAGAATATTTCTATGTCTAAGAAAAATGTATGCATTGTTCTATTTTCAGACAAATCTTCGCAATCACTTCTTGAGCCAACACATGACAAATTACATGCGTCTTTAACATTACATAATTCGGAGATGATTCACAGAAATGCGCGTGGTTCCTGCCATGAACTCAGTGAAGTCACAAGTACACTTTTACACGCGACTGCCAGTTGAAGTTAAATTTCTTATATTTGACTTTTATATATTAATAAAAAAACAAGAAGTTTTATTAAACAGAATGTTACATAGTTACAATCTTTATTTAAATGATATTAAGCACACGAAACAATAAATTAAAAGCGACGTAGAAATAAAGTTATTTCTTAACATGAGAAGGTTTTATTCTTATTTCTTAGTGCAAAAAATAATTTTGCAATTTAGAAGTTATAAATAATCCTGCTGCTTGACCTAATGTTTACTTTCCTAATGTATATTAAGCATTATTTCAATCTCGTCTTCATATTCATATGTACATAGTAATACATAGAAAAGTACAATCTTAGTTGGCACTTGCACTACTGTTGCATATATATAATCGTTGTTAACAAAAAACCGTATCACACAATGTAGTGAAGGTACACAAGAGTCCATCACCAGAAGAATTATTTTATGTTATAAAAAGAACGTGTATTCGTTGTGTATATTCGATGTAAATGTAATAATTGTTACAAATGTAACGTAGAGAGTAATAATACTCAAAAATATTGCACTGAAAAATCTCATTCTTGTCATCTATTCGATTTATATCTAATAAGAAATAATGTACTCGTGTATCGATCGATAAAATGCACCCGCATCTCTCTCTTTGTGCTCTCTCATACGTAATGGAAATCACAAATTCTCATACTTACGTAGTTTTACTTTGTTGTCGGGCGGTATATTAGATTTATACTTTTTCGTATAAATTTGGCGTAGAATCTAATTTAAAACAAGAGTAAAATAATTGGTTTCTTTGCATTAATTTTAAATGGTATATATAATACTCTAATATATCTGGAATACTTTTATAAAATAATTTTAAAGATAGAACTCTTTCTGTTATTATTTAATCCCAAAACGCGTAATGTTGATTTAATTATTGATTTAATTATTTTTAAATGAATTAAACAAGAGTAGTCATTTAATCATTTTCTATATACGTGAAAATGAAGACTGCTCGAATAATTTCCACCGATTCTTTAGGGCCCCCATATAAAATTCATCCTTTACACGCGTTCAATAAAGACCAGAGACAACGTCTGTCACTTTCCCACGTTTCCCAATCAACGAAGACGTCGTGTTTCTTCGACTAATTGGATTTTCTTTAATTTGCTGATTTCCCGAATACTTGCCAGCGTTAAAACGACTCTTTCCGAGGCCAAATGTGTCGTACGTTCGTCCAGCAAAAATCCCCGAGTCGTTCGGTCTGCTAGAGAACTTATTGCCGACCTTATCCTTCTGACAAAAGGAATTGTGCCGTATACCACTTTTGGACAATATCACCGGCGAGTCTTCCGAGCTAGTTTCGCCCTTGCTCTTCGCATAATTCAACTCATTATGATAATTCCATTCACGAGTTCTTTGCTCGTCGTAAAATTCGTCGCTTTTCAATTGCTTGTTGTTAACGTGATACAGTTCGTCATTCTTCAGCTGGTTGCTTCTAGAAACGAGATTATCCCGCCGCCCCTGATGATCCAAGTCCGAGGAATTGCCACAGAAGTCTTCTAGTCTGACCGCCCTCGATCTCAGCTGCTTCTCGTCGCGGGACTTGACCGCCTTCGACTGACGCTTGTCCCCCTTGTTCCACTGATTCTGCTCTTGCGTAATAACAATGTCGACCATCGAATCTAGACCCTCGTCAATCCTGTCCAGCGATTTCGTTATCAGACTGGGAGACTTGGGCGCGTCGATCGATCTCGGTCGTCTCGTGACAACGGGCTTCAGATTGAAGTCCGTGATATAGAAGAGACCGCTGTCGCTGTCCCCCTTCGACGAGCATTGATCCCTCTTCGATCCGTGAAGGGAGATGTGATGGAAGGATTCCGATCGGCGCATCTTAAATCTGGAAGGATCCAGGTGCTGCTCCTGTTTACCGTGATTCTCCGACTCGTTCGATCTCTCATAATTCTGCAAGCTGCGGTGCTCGTCGAAGGAGTTTAGGCTCTCGAACTTCCTGATGCGACACTCCACTCTACTCCCTGACCGTCTCGACTGCGGGCTGGACATGTTCGATTCGAGATAATCGTGACTAGCCGAGCGACGTAGGTACTTCCTCTTTTCTATCTCGCTCCTGTACTTGGAGCTGTGCCGATGAATCGTCCGCTGATCGGCCGATCGTCCGGAGGACGTCTCGAATCCCTTGGTAACAGAATCGAACTGCCTGTAGACGTCGATCTGCCTGCCGATCGGTCTGACATCCGCGATCATCTTCGACTTCGATACCTCGTAGCTTCTCAACGTTTTTCGGCTTTTCGCGTCGTTATCCCCGAAGTGACGCAGATCGTCGAGACTCTTTCCTAGCTTAACGTCGATACGACTCGGGCCTATCAGTACAACGTCGCTCTTGGTCTGCTTCTGCAAGTGATCCTCACCGCTCCTCATCTGTCCGTCGTAGATCTGATGTTTGCTGTTATACTTGAGCTTCGAGGCACTCAGCAACGAATCGCTGCCGTCACCCAGGGTCTCCTCCTCGACCTCCTCGTCGTGGGAGTTGTACATCTCCGTGGGGTCGGCGAAGTCACAGTGCCTGGCGGCCAGGATGGCCGACAGGCACGGCGGTGCCCTTCGTGGCGGCTGCGGATGTAGAATAGCCGGCACTATTGCCTCCTCCACGTCAGGTCCCTTCACGACGATCTTGACGCTGCCCTCCATCGACGATTTGGACGTTTTGCGCGGCCCGCCGGGGCTCGATCTCTTCGTGCCATCCGAGTCCGTGCTGTAGTCTTGATCGTTGCCGAAGTAGGTCACCTGCTCGCCCTTCATCGGACTTTGAAACGCATTCGGGCCCGCGTTAGATTTCAGCATCTTCAATTCCGCGTACTGGTCCACCTTGGATACCTTGTCGTATACATAACTCTCGGAGTTATTTAACGATACTTTGGAATTCGAGCGGTACAAGTCGTTTTTATCCGATTTCTGTTCGTTGCGGGTGATCTCGTGATCGTTATTAGCACGACGGTTTAGCTCCTGAGTCTTGTCGCTGAATTCTTCCTCGGCATCCTTCACTATGATCCGCAGCTCCTCGATCACGTCGTCTATCGTCGTCTCTTGATCGTTGCTTTGCACAGGTGAGGCTTTTTGCCGATTGGTCCTCGCCTGGTGCTTCGTGTCCTCGGGGCTGCTGGATCTCTCCGAGGAGCTGATACCTTCGTCCTCCGCGTGCGAGGATACTTTCGGACTTTTAGCGGCGATGAGGATCGTCGACGCGGACTTGTCCCGTTGCTCTTCCACATTGCGGTCGTTCCGTTTCTCGAGCTGCATCTGCAGAAGCGATACCTTCTTGCTGAGCATTCTGCAGGTCTCCTCCGCGCGCGTCACCCTGCGCTGCAGAGCGTCCACGTCGACGCAGTTGTGTGTCCACTTCTGAACTTCCTTGTGCAGTAAATCGGTTAATGCGTCCTCTTCGCGTCCGTCGAATTCTCTCAGCCATTCCTGAAGTACCTGCGGCTCTAAGCCAGCTTCGCAGGCCTCAGCCTAAAAGAAAGCGAAATGTTTGCGTGTCGATATAAGAAACTAATAAATGCGAGTCTTATAAAATAGCATATTTTATATTTTTCCTATTGACGATCATAATTATATTAAGACATAAATATTGTTAAACATATTATTGCTCTCTATGATATCTATAACATCGTTTGATTATTTCTAAGAACTTTTACAAAATCGCTGAATACGAATAGGATTAGACACACTATTTTCACCGTGCCTCTTACCTGGATGTATAGCTTGGTTTGCGTGCGCGGTGCAGACTTTAGAAAAGCATTCAGAAATGAAACTCCCGCGACCCTCAGCGCGATGGCCGCCCGCGGGGCTAAAAGAGCGCCAGCTAAAAATCGAAATCTCCCCCCTTCTCCGTATTTGAGTCGCAGAGTCGACACCGCTTCCGAAACAGCCGCGTGTCCACCTGGTGCTTGACACACTTTTGTCAGGAGCTGCAATAGCAATTAAACGTATTCCACTGTTAAATAAACTGCAATGCAGAAAGTATTGAGGACTCGCGAATTTGAAATCGAAGAATTCATGCGCAAGGTATTTGCAGGGATCTGCTTGTTTCTTATTTTGTCGCTATCAAAACGAATATTCTCATCAGATTTATTATATTTATTATATGCGCATCCAGTAAAATTGTTTTACGTTTTCTATTATATAATTTCTACCCACATATATCTAGAAAGAATACTAAAAAGAATAATTAAAAAACAACTTTTGTATTGTTTTTTTACATAATATAAAATTGTAATCAGATTATACAACATTTCACATATAATTATATATAATAATAGACACTAACATCCTGTCTTGGCTCTTACTCCTTCATTACTTCGTATTTGTGCTTTCACATCAGAGCCTTATGAATTTCATTTATTGTATATATAATAATGTTACACACGATTATTACATTTAGATGTGATTATATGGGAAATTTTTTCTCATTTCCTCAAATTTCATGCCTTATAAAAAAGAAACAATGCGAAAGTTATATTCTTAATTATTTCTTCATTCTTCTTGTCATTTTACATGCAAACCGAGATTATGCAAGAGAAAGAAAACATATACGGACATTTTGATATTAATACATGTTTCTGTATGAAACATTTATTACCGGGCAGCTTTGTTACCAGAATTCGTAATCACGTGCCGTGGAAGTCATAATTGTCCGCCTCAGCTGGACGAACCGCTGATCGTATCGCGCAATATCCGCTCGCAAGGTACACGTCCCGACCCCGACGGCCAGGAAGATAAAAAAAAGAAGAAGTTCTAGAGAGTCCTCCGCGCATGAAGTTTGTAAACGGAGCCAACGGCGGTCTCGATCGAATAACATTCGGTGGATAAGCGATAAAAACTGGTTTCATCGATGAGCACACCTTCGAAATAACGGCGTCGACGCCCGTCGAGCGTATCGTCCCGTGCTCGAAACACGCGTTTAAGACCCCGTCCTGATGACTCGGGGGGAAGAAATGACCGAACGACCGAGTACATTAAACTTATTGCACAGGACGAGTGACCCACTGGCCACTTGGTGTTATACGGTAACTTCTTTATTTCCTTGGCGCGTAAATGTATTTTATCGTCTTTGCGTAAGTATATCGAGTTACTGTTATCATTGATATCTTTAGCCGCAATTCGCATTGAAGTGTAAAGATCGCGAATAGCAGAGAATGACATTAACTCTTGGATGTCTGACTCTTAAATGTAATATGTTTTTGCAAAATTTTAATAACAATTGTAAAATGTTAATTAATTTAATAAGGCTTTTTATTATTATGCACACTCAAAAATACCAGCAAAATAATGTTAAAAATTAATATTTTAAGCATTAATTAAAAATAATAAATTTTCTTATTTTATAAAAACATTCGACCAGTGGAGTCCAGTATCTATCTCAGTTAGGAATCTAATTGTAAGGATTAAAAGACGATATAGTGACGTCTACTGGACCAAAATAGACGTCACTCCGCATTTCGAGACGAGCAGCGTTCTTTATTTTCGTGAATATTGAAAATAAAATATCAAATATACATAATTGTATTAAATAAAATATGTACTTCAATTACTCATTGGACTTGGGGGTGTAAACTGAACAGCTCGGGAAATGGATCTGCGATCGCGTGGAAGGGTACGGAGAGCCTCCGCGACGTTTCGCGCGACAGCGTGCTGGCGTTCGCGCGACACGCGCGGTGGCTCTATAACCGATTCTTTTTATCTAACGGTATCGCGACACTTCGCGAGCGGAAGTGGCGATTGTTACCTGAAGAGCCAGAACTCGGGACCGGTTCAGACTGCTGGTCAGACAAACCGCGAGAGCCAGGAGGCCGGGTTGCGCCTGCACTAATAGCCGCGGCGCATCGGCGCATCGTTCGCCACACGCCGCCAGACATTCCACGCAGCCCAACTCGTCCAGGGCGGCCCTCCTGGTGCCGATCCTAGGTCCGGTCTGCCCGGAACTCGGCGGTGAACTCTGAGCTAGTTGAACGCCGCGCAGGGTTTCCAGCAGCAGGGTGATTCCATCCGCAGGCGGGGAGGCGAACTCCTGCACGAAGCTGAAAACGAAAAGCAGACCTGTGACAAAGATCTACATCTTCTGCAATTATAGTGATTGTAATAGACTCTCCGTGTTCTTAACGTTTATGCTGCTTTTTTTTCTACTACTACTTCACATGATTGTGTAACTATGCGTAAAATGGAAAGCAAAGAAAAAATGAAGATATTATGAGTAATCCATGTTTTTACTTGTTATTAGTGTAATACTTTTATTCTAGGTATATAACTACTTTTTTAAAAATAAGAATAGGAATTGAAAAAAATTATAAAAAGAATGGTTTGATTCTAAAGAATGTAGAGGAAAGTCGCCTATTACGAGATAAGTTTCTAATATAAGATAGCGGGGTTGCTACTATTTAAATTAATAGCTATCATTTGTTGGTTCCATCATGAATTTATTGCCCTTGGAGTGAAATCTGTTTAGTGGAAAATTCATTGTTAGGTCGTGTAATCGTCGCGAAAAAAGATTTCTGATTGAATTTCGATGTTGAAACCTGCTGTCTCATATTAGGAGCCTATCTCATAATAGGGAACTTTCCTGTATGGATGACATACACACTTGGAGACCCAATGTTTGTCAATTTAGAAAATTCTTCCCACGCTGTCGCATATCTAAAAATTTATTCTCCACAGTTGAGCTTTTTGGACTTTTAATTTTTTTCTCATTTTCTCTCCAACGTCCAATTTACACTATTTTCTCTGAAAATGTAGGAAATGTAACTGCGAAGACTTATAATAATAAACGTCATGTGATTCGTAACGACAAGGTGAGAATTTCTAAACTGTAGAAAAAAATATACAAACGGAAGTTTACGGACCACTCGATCGTTCTATAAACTTCGAATCGTGTGTGGTTCAGCCATTGCATTTCATTTCAGATGTTAGAAGTTCACGATTAACATTTCTCGTCTAAACGTAAACGTACCAGTAGTTACGCCAATGAATACTGGTTGTAATAACATTCTTATCCTGAAGATAAAAATCGTCGCGTAAGCGTTGAAGATATTAAAATATAAAGAAAAAAGATGGTAATTACATAATTACGGAGCTTCTCGCTCGGCAAGAAAACCGATCCGGTTTATGCGCGTGCAGCTCAGCGAGTTTTTTCTAAGATTGTCACCACGAGAGCGAAGGGGGCGACTTCGTGATTGGACGAAGGAATCGATCATCATCGATCCTGAATATATTAACAAAGACATTACAAGAGAGACTGCCCGAGCTGCCGCGGGATAGCTTTTCATCACGCACGGCTCGATAAAAATGGAATCATTTATTTGAATTGTCATTTATTTCAAAGTACTATAATTTAATATAAACATATGGAAAATAAGACTCTTCTCTATATATCTCTATAAAGCTACAGAGAGGTAAGACTCATCTCGCTCGTTTAAATCGAACGAAACAAATTTTCTTACCAAACAGTTAATATTTCATCAAGGCATTTCAAAACTCGACGACTTCACGCAAAATTCGTCATCGATCCGATGTTTATGTAACTTTATATAATGTCGTCAAGTCGAGGTTTGCTAGCGTTTCTCCGATCGATCCCGGTGTCCTTTTGCGAAAGGCTTCGCGATTCAGCAGGACAGTACGCAACGTGAGATGGCTCCCCTTTACGATTACCCGCAAACGCCTTAAGGTAAACAGGTGTGAGGACGGGAAAGTACACGTTATACCTGTCACGCGGTGACAAGTCCATACGCGCGCGAGTACTCGCGGCCCTTTTTTTTCCTCCGATTTTGTGGAAACGATGCGCATCGAATCTATCGTAATTGCTAGTGTTTTTTTCACTTCCTCTCCGATCGGTTTAATTTCCTTAATCGCCGGTGCTTGGAAGACACGCGATGGCGTAATAAAAGAGATGGCACTGCGAATAGGCCTCTCGTCGCCGTTGCAAAACACCTTCTTTTCAAAAAAGTCTAAAATTTCGTTAACAGTAAAATGAAAACAGTCGCATGATGAACATCGCCATCAATCGCCGAGAAATCGCAGATTGTCTTTCTCTCCCAAGGAAATAAAACGCATCCTAATTCTTGCTAGCGTGATTCCTTTTATCTTTTTGAGGAGTATCGTGCTGTAAACCAAGAAAAAAAATGCGCAAACGTTCACTGGGAGTAAAAAATTCGATCGCTAGGCGTTTTACGTGATTTACGCTATACCAAATTTAGCGCGAGCGTCCCGTTGCATTGTCAAGCGTCGCGTTCAGGACCAAAGAAGGACCATTCTGCCTCGCGTGCCATTTATAGCGTCGGAAACGTTGCGCAACATTCCGTTATTCGCCAACACGTAGCGGCGAACGAGGAAGGGAGAAAGAAAATGACATAAACCGTAAATTAAGAGCCGCTACGGCTGATCGACATGTTTTTTGGCTAATAAAAGAAGCCGCGAGATTCGTCGCTGATGATCCATTGAAGGTAGAAATGGGCATCATCTCAAGCCACTCGTCTCGTATCCTCTTTCAATGTATAATATTACTTCGAACCATGTGAATGGTTTAAATGATATTATGAATCACTTAAATTTGAATCATTTTATTTTATATTCAGGAGACAAAGTATGTATTACGGTAGAGATGCTCTAGTGAGGAGAGAGATGATATCGGCAATCTTTATTTAATTTTCGTAACACTGCGTCCCTTCAATTAGCATCTTCGCTTGGCACATTTTCGCGCGGGAAAACAATTCTGGGAAGAACTCTGTTACCTCATCCCATGAGTAACGATTCTTTAGCTTTCGAACAAGAGCGTAATCGCTGATTATTACGATACCACGAGACAGAAGTTGGTTTCGCGAAGAACCGAGTGTATCATGCGCCGCCGGAGAGTTCGACGGCGCGAGGGATTTGAATGCTGGAGTAGACAATGTTGCGGCGCGTCGAGGCATCCGGCGTTACGGCGCGACTTGCCGAAAAAATGTCACTCGAAGTGGGCTTTGTCTGGACGGAAATTGCTGTAAACAGCGCGAGCACGTGTGTATATCGTGTGCGTGAGTGACATGCGGTGAATCGAATACACGGGGACATGCAAATGAGTATTAAATGCCTCCTATATATCGCCGCGGTCGACGTCTCTCGCGTTTAACGACAAAGGAAGGCGAAGAGAGGAGAGGAAGACGGAGCGCGGGTTCTTCCCTCTTAACAATGGATGCATTATGTTACCGGCGTATTATGCATAATGCGCGAGGTATCGCGATACCACGGCGCAGTACGTGCACGAAATACAGAGGATCCGCCTTTGTTGCCCGCGCCGTAAAAATGCCACGGCGACCGCGTTTGCAGATGCGGAGAAAACGAAAGCCTGCGAGACGATGAGAGTGACAGTAAAAGAGTAAAATAAATGCGACCACGTGGCTGTCACGCCGAAATAAGCAAGTTCTCTCCCTCTTCCTCTCTCTGCCTCGATATTTAAATATTACAGATTCACTGGTGTCAATCTTTTCTTCCAAATAGTCATTATCTTCTTTCGTTTCTTCTCCTCCGCTATATGGAAGAAAATTATGCAGTTTTTCAGCCAGCATTTTATGGAAATAGACGATGCGTATCGAAGAATAGATTGATATCGTTAGTAAAAAGTTGGATGAAACCGGACAGCTATATTCCAAAAGAATAAGTGCTCAACTGGCCGTAGGTACGTAGGAAAGTCTCGATACGTACGGATCACTGGGCAGCACATGGCGCATGAATATTGATAAAGCATAAAACATCCACGATAACGGCAACGTGTTTCGATCGCGATGGATAAAACCCAGTATTACACGTACAAATGTATGATAATGTATGCATATAATTCATGGAAATAACATCTATGATACACCCGTGTGTACGTACTAGTCCCTTTTGTAATGTTATTGCTTATCGCATAACGAAATGACGCTTTCGTGCCGCCTCACGTTATTATAATTCTCTCGTTATGAATCTATTTTCAACAATCTTGCGTAACTTCTTAAATCCGAAGTATCGCGTGCACTTATTGATTTTGCACGCATTTTTACAGGCAGCAGAAGCACGCTAAGTTTCTACCTTCTATTTTGATTTTTAATTTATTTGAGAATTTGCGTAAATTTAGAATAAAATCAAGGAAAAATAAAACGAAATTTTATTTAAACATACACACATGTAGTCTTCAAGAATATTCTCAAACTATTTTCAATTGATATGTTCGAAATATTCTCAAATAGATATTCTCCAAAATGTTTCTCTTTTTTTTTAAAGATAATTCGTCTTGTTAGTAAGACCTATGTAATTAAATTGATTTCACATCCATCTTTGAGCATTTAATTTTTAATTTAATTTGATACGCGAGAATTTTATGTAAATACACATATTAATATATACGTTACAGGTAATATATGCGAGAACTCATCGACGAACGATGTGCGGATCGAGTTAACCGAGTCATAATTGAACGGCGGAGACTAATGGACAAGATGCAAGTGCATTCGACAGCGATCGCGCTTTCAAGGACAATGAAGAGACCAGATACAAGAATACATCGTAGAGAACCCATTGAGGTGTGACCGGTGAGAAAGAAGGCGCTTGAGGGGCAGACGAGCACGCGGCAAACAATGACAGACGTATCGACATGCACCGCGCAAGAAGACCAGCACGACGGCGGTGTCTGATATCGTGTGAGAGGAAAAAAAGCTTCCTCGTTTTTCATCGTGCGTGTAGTAGGAAGCGGTTATGCATTCGTTATTACGCTAAGCGGAAGCACCTGTGGACTATGAGTGTACCGGTGGGTTCGGTGCCCGGTCGAGGCTTCGCCTTCGAGGCGACTAATACTCGCTCGTGTGCGAAAGGGAGGGAAGGAAAAAAAAAGAAGAGAACGAGACCGAGAGATTTTTCTCTTTGTTCGCTTTGTACTTTTTTTTCCATCAATTGATCAAGCTGATCTCTCGAAGACTAATCGGAAAGTAATTCGCTTTGCATGTAGGAATCTTTCGTGAAGATCGGAGAATCGATTCGTTAGACATTGCCATCTTCTTATGAATGTGCGTGTTTCCTTTCTGTGCTCGCTACTGCGTAAAAAATACATCGCGTAACAATATCTACTCTCTCAGATTATAGGCGGATTTTATCGCTTTAACTAGATCTAATTAAGAAAAGGATCCGTTGGTAATTTCCTAGTAAACGGGGCTCGAAAGAATGAAACGAGCGAATTTGTTTTACACACTTTTGCTTCATACATTATTCTATTATATTAAATAAAACGGAAATCTATATTTCCATACTTATGTAGTTTTTATCAATTAAGTAAATCCTGTATGTATAGATGAATTTCGAGTTTCTACGATTACACCTGCATTCTTCGGATTTGGATAAGAATTTGAAACAGTTCCGCGCGTGCTCACAGGGAAATGTAAATAAATTGTAAATAAAGTAGTGTTTCTTCGGGCGAACTAGATTCTATTAGGAGAAAGTGGAATGATTTAATTTCACGCTATCGTCCTCATCTGATACGATGCAACTTCCGTCAAATCATAGAACTTTTTCGAGTTTTCTTTAAGAGGATATACTCGTCACACCGTAAATTTACTAGAAAGTTGTACGACATGTCTTCACTTTAGACGACCGATTGGATTGATGAAAGTAACACAAAGAAATAAAGTGAAGTAGTACAGACCTGATTTGCTCAGCATAGCAAGATTCCTGGAATATTACCATATTAATATACGTACATTAATTATATGTATATATCCAATATATATTTATATATTGGTGAAAAAAACTGATTAGTGCATATTAATGAAAGTACACACCCCCTGTCAAATCTCTAGAAAACATTAAATAATTTTTATATATAAATTTAACTTAGATCAAATTTGATTACTTTTTGATCGACAGAATGATTTTCTTAAAGAAAATATCTTTAAAAATTTTATTACTGCATCTTATACTGTCGGATAAAAACCGTCTCATTTCACTTATAGTCGTATACAGGTGAATTATCGAAACCCTTGGGAAAATTTACTTTCAATGAAATTTAAAGTTTTTAAAAGTAATCTTCCAAGAGTTTACTTAAAGAAGTTAAGAGTTTACTTAATAAATTTGGAGTAACTTCGGACACTTAAGGTAATTTTTAGATAGCCAAGCCTGTTCCCGCTAAATGCGAATCGCACGCGTTACGAGGAATACCTTGTGTTTCTTTGTGCGTGTGTGCGTGTGTGTGTGTGTATGTGTGGGTGGGTGGGTGTGCAGACACATGTAATTTCATATAACATGTTTCGCAATATTTTCGAAAAGTTAATTTACGGAGAAGTTGTCTTACTTGCAGCTAATACCGTTATAGACGAGAACGTCGTGAAGGAGTCCTCATTCGAGAGCCCCATTCGCTGTACGAGCCGCGCGTACAGCGAATCCATGAAAATACAATTGGGGGGAGCTCTAACAGGGTTTCGTTTCGTAAATGATACACCTGCTCGTTTCAGCTGTTTCGCCAGCGAAGACGGAAGATGCGCGGCACGGCCAGATCGATTTGCAACGGTGCGCCACTATACAGTTAGCCGTAATATCGGCATTCGGTTATATCCAAAGCCCGCTACTTACGGGGTACGCGCCGGCATCGAGAGGCGCAGCCCGTATTATAACTCATTTATCTGGGACATTCTCGTTCGCCATATGACGCACGCGCGCATCAGGATAGAGCCATCAACGCTCGTCCTTTAAAACGCGCTGGTACCAGCGACAGACTGTGGAAGAATTTAATGCTGAGCATCGTCTTTAATCATCTGCCGAGTTAACGGATCCGCGCTGTTCTCTTCCATCTATATTTCTTTCTCGCTCGCTCGCTCGCTCGCTCGCTCTCTCGAGCGGAGCGTACGGTAGATCATTCGCGCCATGTAAATCGTTTGTCGGGGAGCGGCAGGCAGGATACGTCGTGGCTTTAATTTCAGGACAGCCGCGAATTGCGATCGTCGAACGTAGTTGAACGCGTCGGATCGCCCGGACGTAATATTCCGCGTGCGATATACGATGTATGATTGAAACACGACTTGAAACACGATCCTGTTAGCGCAACAGTTAATAGAAAAAGGTGTTACGGTGTTTAAATCGTGTTTCAAAGTGGAGGCCTGCAGTCACGAAATTATAAAACGAAACCGCCTAACTTTATATTCTTCCTTCTCATTACTTTTTGTTACCTTTTACCCACTTCTTTTTTTTTCTCGACATGTCACAATCATTTCTTTTTTAATAACACGAGGTGAAGAAATTAATTTATCTTAGTTTGACTCGACATTGTGGTACAACTCGCTGGCCAGTTTGAGTCTGAGGGGCGACCAATCCAATTTTAAAACAAATAATTGTAATTGTTTGCGCAGCCAATTTAGGTGGCTTGTCGGTGGAAATTATTACAAGCTTCATTTGCCAGAAACAAGATTGCTATCGCGACTTAATTATTACAACCAATTAGCCGACTATCTCATGGCCGCGATTATAGGCGCTACGAATCGATGTGAACAAACGCGCCCCGGGCGTCTCGGCGCGCGAGACAAACATCATCGATCTTCCGACCGGCGGTGTGAAGCATTGACAGGCGGGAGGAAAAATTTCCCGGCGATAACGCGCGATTCTTAATCATCCTCGGACTTAACAGACGTGAATGTTGCGCGCGGTTGCGCATTACGCCCTCGGCGCTGCTTTTGTAATCGTGCAAGTGATTTTTACGACGTTACCGGTTTAGAATCGCGACTAATTCCCGAGACACTTCGCTTCGGGGGTACCACACGAGAGAGACTTTTTTTTATTTAATCAGAATTCTTCAATGTCGCCAGCGGTAATTATCAACGTCAGTGTTTTCTTGACCGTACCTGGCATCTTAAATAGTACAGAACATTTATCGCGGAAATTACCTCGGCCAGGGTTCGAACCTGGACCTCCACTCTAGGCGGGCGTCTCACCAATTCGACCACCGAGGCACAGTTGGAAAATTTGTTTTCTTGTTAAAAAAAATGCCGGTTAAAATTTTTGTACAATATTAAATGCTTAACACATTTATGTGTTAATTTAACATATTGCTCTTGTGTCAATTGACCTGAAATGTAACATTATTAAAATAACTGAAAAGAAATGTTAAAACAACACAATGTGTACTTATTTTTTAATCTTACACAATACATATATTCTATATTATTAGTAACAAGATTTATCTGTTAAAATTTACAGAACAAAATGTTGATTCTATTCTATATAACATAAGCGAGAGTGATTTCGAACCGTCATTTGACTAATTACATCTGTAAAATGAAAAAATTACATTGTTTAAAATTTATTTTGTCATTAAAAGTATGTTAATTTTAAGCAAAATTTATTTTAAATTATTTTGAGATTTGCATTTATTTTGTGTTAAAATATTAACAGAGTATTAGTGTCATCATTTAACATCCATATTATGTTAAATTAACACAAAAATTTATGTGGACCGTTTGAGATATGTGATATCTGTTAAAATTTAACACAAATTTTTCAACTGTGTGATAATATTTGTCGCAATAACGATATAAAGTTTGATAAAGATGTTTATGTTTTACGTTTAATGCCCCGGTGGTCGAATTGGTGAGACGCCCACCTAGAGTGTAGGAAGGTCCAGGTTTAAACCCTGAGGTAATACTTTTCGCGATAAATTGTCTTTTTTTTTATTTGTTCAATTAACTTGTTCCGCGTGAGAAATAGATTCGTTTGCCCCTCGAGCGTTGCCCCTTCTGAATGTACGAGAATTCTCGAGCTGTGAATCAAAGCGCGACCGAGTGTCGCGATTAAGAGGGAAGAATTTTGATGAGCTGAAACGTCTCGCACGCCCGTCCTCTCCGCGAGGAGGCATAAAAGGTAACTGTAAACTGACTCTGCATTTTTTTCCATCGTCCGGCCAATATTCGGTCGGCGATCTCTCCTGTGCGTCATATGTTATCCCCTGAGATACGACTCGAAATTGAAAAGTCTCGCGAACGTGGGAATTTGGATTTCTGCATTTGATCCGAGAGTTTCTCCGGGCTCGTTTCGATTTATACTCGGCGTCTCCCGCGAGATTAATATCTTACATCTCTCTCGTCATTAGTTCCACCCGGAGAGCACGAACAGTAAGTGTTATTTTAATCGTTCGCAAATAATTCATACTTCATACTTCCGCGTGTGTTTCTCGCGTGTACATTCAGAAATTTGCTATTCCGAGAATATGAGAGTGAACGAATCCGCGCTATAAAATGAGCAGTAATCGTTTCCTGTGGAATTTTTCCCTTGTAATCGTGTAAATAGTAAAGGCCAAAGTATACTAAAATAGCCGAAAAGTACGACGTACGTAGGATGTTACGAAAAGGGCTAAATAGTGTTTGCCACACTGGATAAAAATGTATCGTAGGCAGAGACAAATTTATGTAAAAAAAATCATACAAAAATATAAGCAAATCTCTAAAATAGAAAATTATTTCTATTTCTGAGAAGCTTGATTTCTCGACCTATCTTTAGATCTTATATACAAGTACATATATACGTAAGTAGATAAATATGAGCCCCCCCGCAAATACAAGCAAATTCTTTAGAGGTCGTTTCTTGAAACTACGCGGAAAGAATTTTCTCTTAAGATTTACACTGAAAATCGATTAATCGTGGAACGACATGGCATTTTGAAGTACTTTGCGAGTTACTTCACAAAGTATTTTTAATAATTCACACTTTGTGAATTATTAGTGAAATGTATGGTAAAATTTCAAAATACTCATAACATTCTTTGAGATGTTGTCCGACGATTACAATGTTTTCAGGATAAATTTTAAAAGAAAATTATCTCCGTGTAGGTACTGCATTCTAATTAAATTATGCGTATGACTTACATAAAAAGTAAATATTTTAAAAAATCATCGAGATTACGTCATAATTAAAATTGAAATGTATCGACAGGCAAATAATTATATTAGGAAAAATTAGTAAAAGTCACTCTACCTGTTATAATTATCTGTTAGTGACAAGTGATCAATTTTCTCAGGGCACTAACCTGGGAAAAGCGAGTCTGAGGTCGGCTCTGAGTTTATTTAACAGCTCGCTGACCGACGTGAACTGTCTCAAGGTCATCTCGCCACTTCCGGATGCATAACCGGAACTCGAACTGGTTGTCGACGGCAGAGTACCTTGAGAGTCTTGAACGGTTCCTAATGGGCGCCTTCCCCATCGTCTCAGCGCGATTGCGTAATCTTCGGCATTATACGTGGGTGGTCTTAAGCGTTCCTGTGCCAACAGTTTGATCAGCTGATTAGAAAGATTCTTCCAATTGTACTTCATTCCATGCAATATCAGTTTATATAATTAATGGCATTTTCTATCCACGTTGAAAGTAATACTATATTATACGACCCCGAACTGTAACGAATATCTACGAAGGTCCTTTTAAAGTTCATTAAAGTTCATAAAAAATTATGAAATGATCGTAGTTGAAAATGTCGTTTTAATTTAACCCTTTGAAGCACGGTGTAATATATGTTGCACCATCAGAAATTTAAAAACCAATATAACTTCTTTCACTCCGATGCCTTTACTACTTCATATCTACAAGATTTTTGGTTCGCTAAAGATGCACTGAGAAAAATATCCGATTAAATATAATCGGATAATCCAATTACATTATAATAAGAAACGGATATATTCGATTAAATTGTATATCCGATGAAGAATATAATCGGTTTTTGGATGAAATTTTATCGGATATGTACATAATTTAATCGGAACAATGAATCGGAAAAATTGATCATCGGAAACGCTATTTAATTAAATGGTCTATCCGATGGAAATTTTTCTCAGTGTGAAAGCACATAAAAATACAGTAAAGTAATCAGCCAAAAATCCCTTAAGAATCAAGTTTCAGAGAAATCGGCTGAAAGGAAAAAGGTATACTTCGAATGGTTAAAGAGTTAATTTATTAATCTATGCACAACTAGCAGCGCGATGTTAGGGCACCTCGCACATCGAGCGGTTCTCGAGGAGCACGCGAATTATTGCCGCTTATACGTATGAAATATTTATATGTCGAAGGGTAGGAAGATATCTACGGTTAATTTCAGGGCGCTTTCGATCGTAAATTGATAGGATCGTAGTGATTATCGTTTCTTCTCGTTGTCCATAAGTTGCGGCCAGTAGCTGGACGCAGCTACGAGAACGGCTACGGCGAAATACAGCCATGAAACTGGGATCGAAATTAACCGTTTGTATACGGCTCGATTTCTGCCAGTTGCGAATATATAGATTAAAATATAATTTGTGTTTCAGACAAAAGAAATTCTAAGCGAATTAAAACAGAATTATAATCGAAAGAACTCGCAAACCCTCGAAATATATAGTTTAAGTAGATTTAAGTTTAGGCTAAGTTTTAGAGTGGAAAAAATGTAAAAGGTAAAGACTGTAACCCTAAAGAGAACACGATAAAGGTTATTATTATTATAATCAAAAGAAAACGCGCCCTTGTGCGCAAACGAGTCGATCTGTTATGCAGAAATGTCGTACGATAATTTGCATTAATATCGGAAAATCGAATGCGAGTGCGCAAATTAATTTATTCCGTTTCAGCCACGAGAATAAAATGTGCAATAAGCCTTTCTCGCTTTTAAGCGTTGCGGGAGGGAAGGCGATTCTAATCAGCGATGCTTCCTCGCCAATACATACTGTTGTACTCCACGCGAACAAATTACGTAAAATTGATTTACTTTCGTGCTTACGGTTAATGCAGAATGTATAAATTATGAAGCAATCCGCTATTGACGCACACGGAAGCGGTATAAATTATTCAAATGAGTCAATTACATTCAGAATCGTTCCCGTAAGCGCGTACGGTTCTTGTATTTCAATATAACGCGCGCTTATCAAACGGCAGCGCCGGGGTTAATCGGACGAGCGAAGAATTCAGAGACCCCTGAATTAAATAAGCTGTATGGGAATTTCTTCAAATTATTCTGTTTTTACTCGCACGCGAATGAGGCAGACGTTGCGCAGAAATGTAGCACGAGTGAAAAATACAGACGGGTTTTGCTCCAGCTGGTTCGAAGGAAAAACAAAACAGAGTGAGGGGGAGGGGAGAAATGGAAAGGAAATCGAAAAACCCACGTTATTCTTGCATCTCCGGTTTGCGGTCGTGCATCTTCGCCCTTGCTGGATACCGCATTGTCGCATCGCGGTCGATCGCAATTCACTCGCGGCTCTCGCTCGCGTTCGCGGTGGTACGCTAGTAAATAAACACTATTTATGAGAGCGGAGAAACGCGGCGCGACAATGAGAATATCTCGATATAATTTCTTGACACTGTTTATGCGCACCACGTCCACCCGATCGGTCGCTTTAGACCCGCTCGCTTCCTTCCCGCGCGCATCGGGATAAATATTCTCTGTTATCCTTCGCATTGAATTTGCATTGAATTTCCCGAGTATTGACTCCACACTGCGGGCTTGTAAGATCACACGTCGGAAATCGAAGATCGGCCGCGGATGCGACGGGGTGTTATCGGCGAGATTACAGCTGGTAGCCCGTCCAGCACTTCGCGAAACGGTGGCTACAATTATGAGTCGTCTACAATGCGTGCAGTAAGCCTGAAGTAGGAGTATCCTAGTAGCACAGTGCATTGGCTAAACATTGCCTAAATATTGGTCCAATCTTGGTTTATACTAAAAATGCATTGGCCGATATTGTCTAACGTAAGCCAATGTTGGCCATGGAATAAATGTATAATAAATGCACGATAATAATTATATAATATTCGATTTATACTGGCAATGCATTGGCCAATATTTAACAATGTAATAAGAATATTGGCGAAATAAGAGAAGGCGTCCATCTTACAATATTGGACCAATATTGGGAATTTACATTATTTCCCAATATTGCGCCAATATATTGTGCTATTAAGGAGTAAGAAAATTAATGCATTTTATTTCTTACTCCTACTTCAACTCTTACGCTTACTCTCGGCGAATTGGAACGCCAGTATCACAAATATTTTAAAAATTATGTCTGTATTTTAGCTTCCTTGCACCAAAAGCTAAAGATTATGGCTCTTTCTTACTCCTTACGCCAGGCTTACTCCACGCATTGTAGACGATGCATAAGATTACGTCGTAATTATAAGATTAAAAAAACGAAAGAGAGATATCTTTCAATAGAGGAGAGAGAAAAATTGAATGGCTTTCTAGAAAGTACAGATTTAAATCGATTTACACGACGTGAGGATCATTAGCAATCACGATCAATCACGCTGGGTACTTATTGCTATTATCCACGAACGCTCATGATTGGATCTCGTTACAGCGAGATACGACGCGTGCCGATGTTGCCTTCGTTTTGGCTTGTCTTTACGTGACATCGTGACGATGAGAGATAAGGTTTCTATAGCAATTACGATCGTAGGTATAACTCGCTTATTAATTAACTCGCGCGGAGATGTGCGTTCGCGCTTCGCGCGTCCAGGAAACGAAGACGAGCCATCTTCTTTTTTCCTCCTTCTTTGAAATTTCCAATTCGGTGCGAGGGAAAAATGGCGGCGGGGCGCGCGCCGCCTGTAAAATTGATGATTTATCGAAAGTGTTAATAACAACACTTTCGATACGCCGTCAGCTTTACATACGCTTTACGCATCCCTTCCGCAATTTAAGTGAAATCGCCGCCGAGACTTTCCCGCAACGGCGGAACATCGCCGCGCGCACGATATCTCGTCACAGTCGATCTCGTTTCGAGTCCATCCATGCGATTTCCATTTTCATCCGACGAATTGAGCAATTTCGATCTTAACTCGTAAAATCCGCGGACTTTCACGCGCGTCAAAGTGAAACTATCGCGCGCCATCTTTTTTTGGGTGAATTAACACATACGTGCTCAGTTAGATTGAATCGTGAATAATTATCCTAGTAGCACAGTGCATTGGCTAAACATTGGCTAAAACTTGGTCCAATGTTGGTTATAATAGAAATGCATTGGCCGATTATTGTCCAAGGTAAAGCCAATATTGGCCATGGAACAAATGTAATATTGCATGATAAAAATTATATAATATCAGATTTATATTGGCCAATATTTAACAATGTAATAAGAATATTGACAAAACAAGAGAAGGTGTCTTACAATATTGAACCAATATTACAATTTAATCGGATATGTCCGCTTGTTATTATATAATTGGATTATCCGATTATATTTAATCGGACATTTTTGTCAGTGTAAATTTATATTATTTCCCAATATTGCGCCGATAGATTGTGCTACTAGGGTATCGTTATCACAGCTGATGTTCGCTGTCACGTTGGCGAGTAAATGTAGTACGAGTGAAGAATACAGATGGGTTTTGCTCCAGCTGGTTCGAAAGAAAAATGCAACAGAGCGGGGGGAAAAGAAATGGAAAGGAAATCGAAAAACCCACGTTATTCTTGCGTTATCACGGCTGATGCCCACTGTTACGCGCTGCAAAACGGACTTGTACACTGAAAAAAATTTCTGGTTGAATATGGACGAATCAGATAATTCCTTTAGGATTTACCAGAATTCCTTTAGAATTTACCAGAATTCCTGTAATCCTACAGAAATTCCTGTAATCCTACAGAAATTCTGGTAAATCCTAAAGGAATTATCTGATTCGTCCATATTCAACCAGAAATTTTTTTCAGTGTACAAACTATAAATTGCAATGCACGCGATCGAGATTCGCTAATGGTCGCGATATTAAGACATGCGCCTCGGTTAATTGGGGAAGAAGTTGTATCGCGGAAATTGACGTTCTCATTAATCGCGCGTATGACAGTGTGAGATATATATTATCTCGCGACGCAAGGAGCGCGGTGTATCGCAAGCGGTGGGAAAGACACGCGGGAATATTTATGAGTTACCATACGCAATATATAATCAAGCCGTACGGCGCGCGCATATGCCGTTAGCGACAAGGTCAAGGCGGGGAGGTGACTTGCTACTTTAGCTCTCGCGCAAGGTCGGCTCTATTCTCTTAATATTAATATCCTCTTTCTTGCCGCGCCAGAATCGTGTCCGAAGGGGTGGCGGAGTTCTCACGGTGTGCGCCGAGCACAAAATGAAGATCGGTCGTCTTGCCGGTCCAGAGCCTGTCCCTCTCCCGTGTATATTTACTCAAAGTTGAAAGATATGCTAATCGGAAACATCCTGCCGCGGCGAGGCCCGCGTTTAACGCGACTCAAGTTACATCATAAAGCTTCCGCGCCGTTTACACGCCGGCGAACCGACGCGCGACACAATCGTCCCCGGCTTAACATCGGCACGCCGTAATTTACTTAACGCTGGGTCCTTACCTTTTCCGGTTGCGGCCCCCATGGTTTTACAACCAGCAGCTCCTCCTCCGCATTCGGCGCCATGTCCGACTCGCTGAAAAATCACAGGCAAATTAGTCGGGGAATAAACAGGAGATGCAGTTTCTTTAGCTTGAAAAGAAAGACATGTTAACGTAGTCGCGCGACTTTATTTTGTTGTTCTTATTTTTTTTAAGACGTGTGTAATTGCAATTAAATTTAGAAATTACAACGAAATTGAAACGTATTATGTTTTCGCGAGATCAAATTTAATTTAATCTCTTTTTATTGCAGCACCGTTGGATTACGAGAGAAATGTCAGAGGGAAGAAATAAATTCTTTTTCTTCCGTTACATCACATTTCAGTAGCATTTTTTATTCTGATAATGTAGTTTAAGAAATTTATAAAAAACTATTCTTATTTTCATATATCAGATACATATAGAGAGAAGTCCTCTATTATGAGATAGGCTTCTAATATGAGATAGCAGGTTTTCAACATCAAAATTTAATCGCAAATCTTTATTCACGACGTTTACACGATCTAACAATGAGTTTTCCACTAAACAGACTTCACTCCAAGGATACTAAATTAACGATGAAACCAATAGATGATGCCTATTAATTTCGCAAAAACCCTGCTATCTCATATTAGGAGTTTATTTCATGATAGCGGATTTTTCTCCAATGCGAACTTTCTGTGTTACGAAGATAAATTTCATAAAATTGATAAAACGGCAATTATATTTATATTAATCCATGAACATATCGAGTACACTTTATTGCTCGATGGTGCGCAGAGAGAATTAATTTATTTCGGCAATTACTGCAGCGTATCATTTCCGATGTCACAATCCAACATGGCTGCAGTGAAGAAGCGGAAGTGACATTGAACGACATTCTTAGCGCGTCCGACTCGAATAAAGCGCGAGGCGGAAAGTCTCAAGGCAGGTGCATTGTTCTTCTTGACAAGTGCATCTCCTTTTCGGTCACTTTCATACAATACGAAACGTTACGTTTAATTAGAGAGTCGCGCACGTCGCGCGCACATCGCGCGCGCGCGCTGTCGATCGTCCGTGCTGTAGAACGATTCCGCGGAATTTGCTTCGTGGTATTTTCAAACGGTACCTCACTCACGCGGTGCGTTCCGCCGGAACGAAGGCGACGGCCACGCACCGGCACCGCATATGCGATATTGTAACGAAAATGGGAATCTTAAATAATAATACAGCCAAGCTCGTAATTTGTAACACAAAGTAGACTCATGGGACAATAAACGAACAGAAATATAGATTTGAACAGTATAACTTGATTTATCGATGTCTATAATCATTTGCGGAACGTTTCGAGCTTCATCGAGCTTTATCAGCCGCGATAACGACACTGGGAATATTAATTAATGAAAAGCACGTATAAAAAAAATACGAGTATTAAGAGACACAATAGTCCAGAAAACATTTTGCGGGCAAACATCTAGATTTAGGACGACGCACTTGGATAGGATTTTGCTTGCGTTGTTGAGCCATTTTTGTACGCGAGTCGTTAGATATTTATGCGTTAATACATGAGCTGACCACTTGCGTGCAAAGGCACGGGCTAAACATATCTTACGGGCACAACTCAGGCAAATCTCGTACAAGTTTGCATGCATAAAGCCTTGTGTCCAACGATCCAAGAGCAGCTTTTACGGAATACGCTGCCAGTTGAATGGCTACACGTTTCTCGTAACTAGAACTTGGACCAAGTTCTAGCATCGTGGACACAGGCCTTAAGACAAGCAAAATTGGCGCGCAAGAATTGTTATCTGGGAGGTAAACGGGCCACATGTAGAAATTTTTATTTTATCGCTCGTTTCACGTCTCTATTCCTCTCGATTGTTGGAAAATTCGCTTATCCTCTCGTCTCTTGTGATCGAGAAGTGTGTAAAATAACTCGATCTCTGAAGGCCTGCGTCCAGGATGCTGGAACTTGGTCCAAGCTCTAGTTCCGAGAAATATGTAGCCAATCAACTTGCAGCTTTTACGAAATAGTTGTAAATTGATAGGCTACACATTTCTCGAAACTAGGACTTGAACCAAGTCCTAGCATCGTGGACACAGGCCTTGAAAAACTTGACGATCGATCAGCCTCCGAATCCTTTAGGAATGTACGATGCGCAACTCTATCGAGCTGAAGAAAAGTCGCTGTCAGAAATGAATTCAATAAGGACGGCTCTAATAAGCGGGATCTTCCATCACTAACTTTTGACGCTTCGTTCGAACGCGCGATTTATATCGCAGCGTCACGATGATCTCGCGCGAACCGGATTACTCGCGGTAATAATCGCGATTGTATTAGCGCGAGAGATTCTGGTTATCGCGCCGGTAATTGCGCTTCACACCTGCGCACCTGTCCGGTATGCAGATATAATCTTATCCGTCAAGATAAAGGACTCTTCTCTCGTGAGCGCTCTCCGGCATTTCACGGTCCGGTGCTGCGTGGTGCAATGATTCTGCCGCGTACATTACGGGGACAGGGACCACGGATGCTTAGTTTTCTAGGTTGCCTATGATAATAATGGGAGTTACGATCGTGTCGCGGTCACGATCGACCGTATGATCGTGTGGCGTCGATGCCTTCGATGGCAAGCCGAGTGGATCGACGGAGAGATGTACCATGATGTTCGATGCCCACGTACTGACCTTGCAAATCACCGCCGTAACCGTAATCACCGATTCCCGTAATTCGATTTAAAGGTTACTATATTCGTAACATTAGCGCTGCATTACGAGCGGTACATTAAACACCGCCTGCGAATCTTGTATTCACGCTGGACTTTCTAGTCAGATGCTTCATCGCGTATAAGACTGTCGTGTATGAAAATTGATCGCGGATAATGCGCATAAAATGTATAACTGATTAATGCCCATTTCTATCACAATGCAGGCTAATTGTAATCCTGGTTTAACTTGCTTTTCACCCGCTTCCAGTTTCTACGAGTTAGGAAAAGTAAGTTAAACCAAGATGAAAGTTGATCCACATTTGTAAAATCGGACACGTTAGAAAAACGAACAAAATTGCGACAATTGTGCTATTTAGTTGCTTATTTTTTAATTACTTTCTGTTAATCTCTTATTTTCTTATAAACATTGATTCGATATCTCAATGCATTCCAATGACAACTTTTATGAAGAAAAACAAATCTCCTGAATAATTAAAATTTCTAATATCACGAAGCATTGCTTGAGAAGCGCTTGATCCAAATCAATTCTGATCGAAATAAAAAAATCGTTACGTAAAAATTGCCATGCAATAACGAAACGTTATATTATATTTCTCACAACCTCATTTAGTATAAAAATAAGACAATATCAAAATAAAATCAATGATTCTTATTCTCCTCTATCGAATTAAAAAAGATTGACTTACTATATCGAGACAAGAGTAACTTATATAAATGTAAGTTTGTATATTCTTGCGTTTAGAATAAATTGTCCTTCCATCTTACGCACAAAGTCAACACGACGATATTCGACAAAAGATTTTAGATTTTAGATTCTAGATTTTAGAATTTTTTTATTTAAGATTAAAATATTCCTTTCTCTATAATAAATATGATTGGCGCTATATCGATTCTATTTTATGAAGTGTAATAGTATTAGATCTGGAAATCTTTTCTGTGGATGTACTCTGGAAAAAAAGACAGTTAGCAACCCATTTTGGGGTCCACAATTAGCAATCGAATTATTTAGATTGTTCGTAACTCTACTCTGGAAAAAATTTTGACCGTTTTTTTTGTAGTTAAACAACTTAACATTTCGGTTAGTGCCTCTTGAGTGAAAATTATCTTTGCGTTACTGAATATCGACAGAACTAATTGAGATAATTGATTAGTATTACTTAAAAATCTTGGATATAGATAGAATAGCTAATTGCGATTTTTAGTTACGCGGGGTAAAATTCGTAAAAGAGATTAGAGTTACGAACAATTCAAATAATTCGATTACTAATTGTGGGCCCCAAAATGGGTTGCTGTCTTCTTTTTACCCGGAGAGTAGCGTCTCTCGTACTTCTAATCAGTGGAATCTCGCGTCAAACGCGTCAGTAATTTTAGGGCCCTTCAGCCCAGGAGACCGTCAAACGCGTTTCGTAATTCCGAGAACGGGACATCCCGAAAAGATTACACAACGTCGCTCCGGACTCTCGGACGTCGCCGCGCGTGGCCTTCCCTCGCGGAAGCCCCGACGAACACGTGCGTACGTTCGCGGACGCGGGTACACTTGAAACGCGTGCTCGCGGGTATAACGCGAGGGAAAAGGTATACGGCGGCGTAAGTGCGTACCCTACTACTCGGAAACGGCCGAGGCATTGACCCGCGCGCGAGTGCGGTTAAGTCACACATGTGCACGCGTGGATTACCCGATATATGTGCGCATCTACGCGCCGGCACACGCACGCGAGCGCGCGCGCGCGCGCGTGCACGCGGTGCCTCAATAGCATTAAAACGGCCCACGCTCCTATCCACCGTATCTCTCCGTCGCGGCTACTACCGCCGGCCGCTGAACAATTCGCCACCGTGCCCAGCCATAGATTTCCGTAATATACATTAGATCGCCGGCAGGTCATAATTACCTGGCGATTAAACGCTGATGAGGCTATCGCAGGAGCCCCCTGATTGAAATTGTCGAGCTCGAGTCAGCCTTCTGTTCCGGAATCTTTCCTAATGGGAATAAAAATGCGCGTTCTCTCTCTCTCTCTCTCTCTCTCTCTCGCTCTCTCTCTCTCTCTCTCATTAATTTTTTCTGGATACTATCGTGTGGTCATACATGAATGCGTGATGCAAGGGAGGAGAGTGAGAGCAGAAGAAGATTTCACTTTGCGGAAAAGTAGCACCGTTCCAAAGCAAAGAAGTTCCATTACACTCGCGATAGCTCGCTATTTTCATAGCCGGAAATATGTACGATTGATGATACCGAATGCGTGATACCGGACGAGATCGTCTCTCTCCTTCTCTGTTTCTCTCTCGTAGAATGTTATATCTGTACGTTTCTTTCACGGTCGCTGTAGGAAGTCCTGCTTAGTGCGCGCAGGAAAAACCTGCTTCTGGCGTCGAGCGACGATCAGATATAGCTCTTAACCCTTTCACGACCACGCGTATAGGTTCCACTTACAAAATTGAAAAGGACTCGACGATTCAGCATGCATGCTTTTGCGCAAGAAAAATATTACATCGACGACAAAGCTCGAAGACGGAAAGTTATAATTCGGTCGTGAAAGGGTTAACCGATCAAAAACAATTGATACATTCGATTGCGCAATGCGCTGCTCTTAGCACGCACGCGATGGAAGCGCGTTCCTCGTCGTGTGCGTCCAGCAATTTTACGAGCAGCGCACATTCTACACAGTAGGATACGTAGTGGGATGTGCAGAGAGGCGCCGCGGCTCTCCGAGGCCGAAGGACGACCGCGACGGAAAATCTTGCGACCGGGAATGTAAGGTAAACGTCCCGGTGATTGAGCTAATAGGAGGGCACGCGATTAGTTTTGCATTTTTATCAGTGAATAATTAATGTACCAGCGTTTCTGTAAAACTTTTGTCTGTCAGCGATCGAAAGACAACAGTGAATAAAATAATCACTAGAGATCAGCTGTAATTTTAATTGAAATATTAAGTAATGCCGGTTGTACCAGTTATCGAACTGAAAAAATGAATCGCGTCCTGATTACCGAATAAGAGATTCGACGATCGTAAGCTCGTTAAATAATATTTCCAATTGGCATATCTTTTAACTGAATTTTAAAAGCTCTTCTCTTTAGAAATTTAGAAATATTATAATAAATGTAAATATGTAGAGGAAAGTTCCCTATTACGAGATAGGCTTCTAATATGAGACAGTAGGTTTTCAACGTCAAAATTCAATCACAAATCTTTTTCGCGACGATCACACGATCTAACAATGAATTTTCCACTAAGCAGACTTCACTCCAAGGGCAATAAATTCATGGTGGAGCAAACAGAGATGCCTATTAATTTAGCACAAACTCCGCTCCCTCATATTAGGAGCTCCTCTATTATATTAATGTTTCAATCCTTAGGACGCACCTTCAGTCACTGGAAAAATTTACCTTAACGCCGTTCATTTCTGCCTCGCTACGACGATAACGAAATTCTCTCGCCTCGTCGCGACTCGACCCGTCGGTCCTCAATTAATCATACGTTTCGGTGTCGATTAAGGATCGCAAGAGTGTCCAGTGCACTCGTAATATATGCAAGGTGATAATTTCGAGAGGAAATATTCGTCCATCGGCAAATGATTGCGCGGTAATAACGCGATTCTCCTCGGTGTGTCGAGATGAAAAGGCATTTTTGAAACTTACAGAGCCATCGAGAAATAGTACAGAGGGCTCGGGCTTCATTGTGTGGAAAATTGATAGGTAGGTACTGCAGAGCGTAACGAGGTGCCGCGACTCGTTAAAGCGATTATTCCCGTCTGGCCGAACCGTTGCGTAACGAAAAATATCGGCGGATCTAATGCCAGATCGCCGGCTCGTAATAACGGGGAGCCAATCCGACCGAGTTTCCACTGGCAATTAACCGGTGAGTAAAGACCAATTTGTCTGTCCTCTCTCTCCCCGCCCGGGGAAGAATTCAATTAGCTGTGCCGAAAATCACCCAGTGAGAAATATTCGTCAATTCGATAGTGTCGATGTCGACATCGTTTCGACACCGATCGACGAGTCGTTTCTCGCAGTGCAATTCAAGAATCAAAAGAGTGAACTGAAAAGCGTCTACTTTAACGGATTGACGAAATGGTATCCGCAAGGGAGCGTACGGTGGAAGCAACGCCGCGGATCCGTGTTCCACGGTTATTAAAGTCGAGGTCGTAGCGGAGCACCAACGGTTGAGAGGGTACGGCTGAATACAAGAAGAGGTCATCGCGAGAGCGATTGCAAGGGGGTTGAGGGAGCCGCGGAGGGGAAAGGGGCGGAAGACATTGTAAGCATCACGATGCTCGTAATGCCTTTCCGTCGGGTGTTCGCCGCATCAGATATCGCAGCGCGGATGAGCGGAGAACGTCTCGAGCTGGAGCTGGTACGCGTTCGGGACGCGAGAAGCGGCGCCACGATCCCCGGGACCCCGGGATCGTCGATCTTGACGACCATTAGCGGAATACACGTGAGTCCAGGGGGATTTTTCCGTTATGACTGTTCCGGGAGCTATGCACGCTGGAATGCTAACCGAGCGCGGCGCAGCGCGGCGCGCGATGCCCGGAAATGCAGTCCGGTCTACCATACCTGATTCCTCGCCGATTGCGAAAGAAATACGCTCGTATTTCCCCCGAGGGGGCTGCAAAAACCAGCCGGACGCTCTCGTGAGCTTTTGCGCGGCGGAGAACGCTAGATTTCGTCGCCGCAGACACGCCGGAACTTCCGCGCGGCTGGCTGGCGCGCCGGACCAGTTTGAGTATTTTTAACAATCGACTTTTCCGCATCGTTCGTCAAATCGAGCGCGCCCGGGACCGACAGTGAAATTTGGAAAACGGCCACGTCAATTTGCATTTTTTATTCCGTTACCCTCTCAAAGGCCTGCGTCCACGACGCTGGAACCTGGTCCAAGTTCTAGTTTCGAGAGATGTGTAGCCAATCAACTTGCAGCTTGGACGGAATAGCTGCAAGTTGAATGGCTACACATTTCGCGAAACTAGAACTCGGACCACGTTCCAGCATCGTGGACGCAGGCCTTTACGCGCGCGGCATAACGTGAGGCTGTGCTTGCGCTCCGAGACGCGATAACAATTATGATATCATCCGACATCGAATAGCTATACTGACTCGAACTACGCTGTCATGGGATTTGTAATAATCTCACATTCTAACCCGACGAATAATGAATTGCCCAGGGTCATTTAACGTGTATTAAAGTTCGTGCGTGCGCGGTGGACGGCCGAGAAATAGCCGCCTCACTCGTGTATCGTCGTATAAATTGTAATCGCGATATCGTGCGCGAGCCACATTATGTTTATTGTATAATCAATATGGAAATAAGTTCTCGAAGTCACGCTACACTCCTCCGTAAACCGGAGGGCGCGTTTCCCCAGTGGGACGATCCCCTTTCAAAACTGACAATGAGGCACTCTAATCATTAATATCGTTACCGCACGCAGTGCGCTCCGCGCGGCATTTAAAACGCGCACGTGGTCGTCGCGCACATAAAATTTTCACCGTTCCGATTATATATCCATTTGCGCATTCTCCGCAAGTACAGCTGGGCGTCTCGTTCGTCACGCATCGTAAAATACGTTAAAATAGGCCCGATGACCTCGATCTAGGAAGAGCAAGATTTTCAGGACGCGCGCGCGCAAAACCAGGATCCCGAGCGGAAAAGCCACCGGTCTATATATGTTGATTACAGACCTCGCCCTGCGATGAATCGCCGTGGATGCGACCGAAGGAAAAAGAAAGGTATGGAAAAAAAGATGTGCTTGTGAGAGAGAAAGAGAGAGAGAGAAGAGGAAGAGGAAAAGAGGTGGAGGGGAGGGGAGAGGCTGCGGCCGCGGTCCAGAACGATAATAAATGTGAGATCGGATCTGGTTGCTTGTCTTATTGGCGTGAAACCGCTTCGACGAGCGGCGATCCAGATTATTTGAATATCGCGCCATAAACGCTCTCCAACTCGATCAGCTGAAGACGACAGCCGGGCCGAGATCCACGGCGCGGGGATTCGCTCGGAATAATTCGCGCGCCTGCTCCTAACTAACGTTGGCTATTACGCGTCTCGTTGCGTCACGAACTCGACGCGCAGCGGCGGTCTTGTTGGCGCGGGAATAATCGCGCGCGAGATAACAGGATAAATCGGTCGCCGATAATCGCTCGGGCTGTCAGGAGGAAGCGTCCCCGGAGAAAACAGATGCGGGACGGGACGATTGTGATTGAACTGTTTCAGCAACGAGCGTAATCGCGTTATTCGCCACCCCCGACGTCTCGACTCGTCGAAAACGAAGCCGATGCGCACCGAATGTTTTCGCGCGCGAGTGTCACCTCCATCGATCATGGAAATGACGGTCGGTCGCTTTCTTGGAACGGGAGTTCGATCGAGAGCGGTCGCTCCGCGGAGAAAACGATTCGTGTGCGCTTGATGATACACGTGTGCTCGCAGGAAATTGAAGTCATTAATGCCCGACCGAGAGAAAACGAGTAACGCCCTATATCGGTCGAGATACGCGCACCGTCGCATCATTTCGATGCGCGTGCACGATATTTTCCCAAAGGCCAAAAACTTTCCGCTGGAATCTCAACCGGGACGCCTTCGCCGTACCTTCCCCCTTTTGCTAAATGACTGCAAAAAATTTTTTATGTAAAACAAATAATGATGCCGAGAAATAAAAGACATTGGATGATCAGAGAACAACGACCTGTGAGCCAGATCAATTTATCGGTCAAGAGAGAATTTCACGAGTCGCTACTCTCTAAAGTTTTTGGAGTGAAAATAGAACTATAGAGTGAAATATTCGCTCTATTGGAGTAAATATTCATTCTAATAGAGTAAAGATTTGCTCCAATAGAGTGAACGTTTCACTCCATGGTTCTATTTTCACTCCAAAAACTTTAGAGAGTATACCGAGCCTTCGAAAAATTTGCAATTCTCGATAAGAGCAGATATTCCCTGGAGAAAGCGGACGAAGGAGGAAGGTGTTGTCCGGATTGTCTTCTTGATGAGGAAAAAAAAACAATCGATAAGATCGACCGTGAAAACCTGTGCTGAAACCTATGCCGAAATGATTCTTTCAACGCGCGTTCCGAAAGCTACCTGCAAGATAAATCCGCGGGGATCTAATACGTGCGGAGCCAACGTTCCGTGAAATACGTCGATTCGGATCCCGTTTCGTTTGTCACTGCTCGCCAACCGAGTGTCCATTGTAAGATCGTATGCCGTTATGAATCTCAAGTTATAAAACGGGTCCTCCGTCTGGCGAGGTACCATCCTCCCCTCTCTCTCTCTCCCCCCTCCCGTCCCTCCTCCCGCTGTCTTACTCTTTCTCTCCGGCGTGGAGTGTCTAACTGTATCTTTTCCACGGCACACACGTGAACATCTGTGAGCGTGCGGCAACGAGAGAAAGAGGAGGAAGGAAGAAAGGATGCCCCCCTCTCTCTCTCTTTCTCTAGGGAGGAAAAGAAAAACGGAAAGAAAGAAATAAATAAGCGCGGAGAGACGGACGAATTCGCAGGATGACGCTCGACAGTTCGGATTATCGCACCGGAGAAATCTAATTTATAGCGGCAAGACGCGAAACTACAATTTCTCTGCACCGTTAACCACTTCGATGCACTTCGTTTAGCGGGATGACATTTAATTCAGCGTGGCGCACTCATCGGAACAATTGTCGAGATCGCGCCGCCGCCGGCTCCGTATGGTCCTCGCCGCTCTCGCGCGAAATATTTGTACCTACGCGCACTGAGAAAAATGTCCGATTGAATATAATCGGATAATCCTATCACATAATAACAAATGGATATATCCGATAAAAAAAATATCATCGGTTTTCCAATCAAATTTCATCGGATGTACCATTAGTTTCGGACATTTTTCTCAGTGTTGCACCGAGAAAAAATTTCATCGAATAAACCAATGAAATAGTGTGTCCAATGGTTAATTTTTCCCTTAAATTACGTATATATCCGATGATACGCAGTTACCGACGAAAGTTGATCGAAAACCCGATCATATTTTTCATCGGATATGTCCGCTTGTTTTTATGTATTAATTGGATTATCCGATTATATTTAATGGGATACTTCTCTCAGTCTAATAATCCACCGATTAGAAGAGTAACCGGTTGCGGGGGGGAAAAGAAATTATTAAATAACCGGCGCGATGGAAAAAAAATATCGCGTTCTTGTACGCGTCGCACGGGAGTTACCTGCATTCATTGACATAACAGTCGCGCGGAAAAGAGTAACAGGGGCGGTAATTACGGAAAGAGATGCGTTTGAACGGCGGTTAATTGCGAGACTCGCGCATCGGGAATGCGCAACCACGTGCGGTAGCAACATTATTCACCCGGCGGCGTAACGGGACGCAATAATTAACACCGATGCGGAATTATTGGCTAAACACGTGGTAATAAAATCGACCATCCGCGCGGTGCTCCCCGCGCGAGAAAATACAACCGCGTGGGAATACATTTACAGTGGTAACTGCGATAACTATACCGGCGATAGAGTGGAGGGCGCGCTCGCCGGAGCCTGCAAAGACTGTTTTTCGCGCGAGTTACACAACGCGCTTGCGATAAATCATAAATGAGGTAACGACGGGACTAATTAGCCAGACGAGGCCTAAACAAAGGTACTTGTTATAACGCTACAACTGATGAGAAAGAGAGAAGGTGCGCGGTGTATAAATATATTACGTGTATACTTTATTCGTTCAAGAGACTCGTATTATTGCGATCGTATGTTGATCTTGAATCTTACGAGTTCTCTGTTGTGTAAATAGCTCGTGGGTTTGTTGCAATCTATATGTGAGAATTTCCACCCAAGTCGAGGAAAGTAACGCAATGCTTTCGTGAGCAACGCTGTCACTTCTAATATTTATTGTGTATATATATAGAGGAAAGTCCCCTATTATGAAATAGATTCTTAATACGAGACAGCGGAGTTTCTGCTAAATTAAAAGGTATTTTAATTTAAATTAAAAGGTATTTTAATTTAAATTAAAAGGTATTTAATATCCATTGGTTCCACCATGAATTTATTGCCCTTGAAGTGAAATCTGTTTAGTGGAAAATTGATTGTTAGATCGTGTAATCGTCGCGAAAAAAGATTTGTGATTCACTTTGAAAATCCTACTATCTCATATTAGAAGCCTATCGCATAATACAGGACTTTCCTCTAATTATATTGCAAAAATGCTTTATTTTTCATCTATTATAATTTTTACGTAGACATATGTAATTTTCTTATCAAAGATCCAAATCTCGAAATCGGACGGCCTGTTATTACGCGCGAGCGGGGAAAACCAGAAACGTATGAGTGCCGGAAGTGACAGCTTGTTCATGAAAGCGTCACATCATCTGCCTTCATCTTGAATCGAGAGATTCTCACATAAATTGCAATAAATCAACTCGGCAAAAAACTCATAAGACCCAAGCTCGGCGTACAATTATAATAACATAATTAGCTTATTCGATGAATAAACTAATATATACGTAATACACTTGTAACGTCGCACTATCAATACACATTATAAGAAGCACCTCGCTCTAAAGCTGTGACGCTTTCGTGCTGCTTTATATGGACATGTAAATTAGTCACAAAACGGAAAAAATGTCCCTAATACGGCGCTAATCAAATCAACTCGATATGGATGAAATTGTTCCGTCTCGAGCGCACTGTCGTCCATACATTGTTGCAGAAATCACACGAGCCCGTGAGAATCCCCGCTTTCGTGTCAAAGGAAGCGATTTTGCGTTTACAAAACATCGTTTCCGTTCGCGTTGCAGTACGCGCCCGCGGTTTGCGCCGCGCGCGAGTAGCGCACCTTTGTTCAACGCTGAAACAAAGAGCGCGCGAGCACCGCCACGCACTGTGAGCGGTCCTTTAAGCCAGTGCTTGGGGATAAGAGCACA
>NW_011967160.1:124925-133870 GCF_000949405.1 Vollenhovia emeryi | reverse complement strand
ACTGCTTTAAGCCGTTCCATCGCTTTCACGGAGGAATTCCGAGTCGCGCCAAGTGTGCAACGGGCATGGAATGCGAGGATGGTAGTCTGCATATATGCATCGGTAGAAATTCAGGCACGCCGAGAGTCGGGACGAGATTTCCGATCTCGGGGACGCGCTTCGCTCCCGCCGCCGCGTCCGCGGCATCGCGACACGTGTTTTACACCCACGTGACGCGTTTTACGCTCATCGCGCGGACGACGACACGGAGGGCCCGCGAGGATCGAGATGTGACCCGCATGATTTATGGATCCTCGTGTAATATCGCGGCGCGCAGAAGCGGGGAGAGATCCCGACGGGGATATCCGCTCGCCGATTGTCCGGGACGCGGCGGCATCGTATTTCGTCCTTATACACATTTCCTCCTTCCTCCCGTCCCGTGTGCCTTTTTTCCTCTTCGTTTCACCCACCCTCGCAAAGAATCTATCTTGGAATAAGCAATAAGAACAATAATTCATCTCGAAACGTAATTAGAGATCGCTTACTTCGCCGCTTATACAATATCTTACGCGCGTAATATCGCGCTTATTACGCCGGGTTGCGAGATTGAAGTTTTAATCCTCCTCCCCCATCTTCTTCTTCGATCCCGATTCTTTCTTGCCTCTCACGATCGAAACTTAAGAATCGCTCAGGTAGTCGTTAGGCAGGAGAGGTGTCGCATCGTATTAACGCTAACTCCGAGTTCCGCGATGCATGCGATATCGCAAATTTATACGTCGCGCCGGTTACGATATGAATCGAGATTAGAACGTATTAGTTACGTGAGAAATAATTTCCCCACGCTAATGCTACACGCGTATCAAGAAATCCCATGACATATATGTGTGTATATACCTATACCATTGTACAATGCAATTTCAGCGGAGAGACCCTGCGAACGGAACCTTGCGTTGAATAATTCAGTTTTTCCCCCCCGAGAAAAATATTTACATAACGATATTTCAGAAATTCCATGTCGCGTTTCGAAGCGCCAATCTTATTGCCGCGAGTTAAGATCACGGAAGCTCGGTTTTCCTTTATTAAGAACTAGTTCATCAGGAGATTCCTATCGAGCGAAAAAGAGGCTACCGAGGCTTCTGTTCTCGTTAATATGCGTGAAATATGCGTTTCTCCAGGGTCGAAACTTCCTCGTCCATCGACAGGACCTGACAACGTCGCGACGAACAAAATATCACTGCGATCGAGAACGTGATCGTCACATTTGCGACGGTTGCGCAATATCTCGAACAATGGCTAGATTAGCCACAGTAGCGCGCCGAGATACCGTGAACAAATCGTTATCTCCGAGTCGGGGCGTGATCGTTTACAGGTCGATTTAATGGGTCGTTCGCAGGCCGTTTGCTCGCTTACTACAAAACCATCCTCCTTTTTCCCTTTACCTTTGAGAAACTGCGCCGACGAGACTCAATGAAGATGTAAGAGGAAAACTCGATTTAAAAAAGAATCAATTTTTTTTTATATTAAGCCATCAGCACCAAACTGGCGGAACGAAACATTTAAAATGTAATAATTACACTTTACAAATGTTATACATTTGTGTTTAGAATATGATACGCGATATTGGTCGAGACTTTGAGTTTAGTAACACGGGGCGAAATTTCAAATATAAATACAATGGGCTGGCAAATTTCCACATCTTTGTACTGGTCTTCTCTATTAAAAAACGATAAGATAAGTAGAAAATTTTTAGAAAGCACTGCAAAAAAGTATTGTTTCCCGCATAAACTAAAAATTAATATAAAATTTAGTATCTCCGCAGTTCTCGTTTAAAAAATGTGTATTAATTGCAATAAAAAAATTTTTTTAATTAAAAACTTGTATTGGTTTCTTTTTAAAATAGTGATTAATACGATTTAGTATTTAAAATATACATCTTTTTTCATAAAGACTATAAAAATGACTAATATAAATATATTTTAATTAAGTATTAGTCATTTTTATAATTTTTGCCAATTTATTCCATAAAGTCCGGGACGGCAAAACCTGGACTTTACCACGGCTTTCTCCACCCCTTGGATTTTTCCAGCCACACACACACAACCCTGTGTGTCGTACAATGCACACTGTCTTTATAATATCAAGTGTAACATAAAGGTGATCGTTTATATTATATGTCAATTGATTATGACGCTTTAAAGAATTATACGGACCGTCTCGGCCTTTCTGCTTATCGGTTAATTAATTTCAGCATGTGATTTATGCGTTTCCATGAGTAATTGGATCAGCATCATTCATAAATCGCTGCCAGCGGGTACCGAGCTTCCTACTAGTTAGAATGATCTACGATCAGGCGGCGGCGGTTTTGCTCGATACCGCATGAACCCCGCAGAAAAATCCGCGACGCGGAAAGCCATGCTTAATAATCGTCGTTGTTCCGTGCGCGCAGGATGCGCGGAGATGAATCGTGCAATGTACAACTGAAACGGAATGGTAACGGTGAACGGCATTGAAAAGAAGCAGCATTCGAGAAAAGTGTAAAAGTCTACCGCGTAATTGGATTCGCGATTAACTCGAGGTAATGACGGCGATGAGTGCGATAGTGTCGCGTATTACGTTTGTTCGTTCGGCGGACGACACCAGTGCCGCGCATTTCTCATATTTCTTAGAGGCGCATGAGGTCTCTCGAGAGGCCGAAGAAAGCTTTCAGCGTCAATTAATGTACAATTATTCTGAATTTCGACAAACGCGCTTATCGTGCAGAGTAATGTAGACAATTAAGTTTTGATAATTCATTATTACAAATATTAATAGCTTGTGACATGAATATTTTATATTAGAGATTAATTTCTAATTGATAATCTATAATTAATTTATTCATCCGCCTCTATTTTACAAAATATCAATGTCTCTGAATAAAAAAAGATTTTATAAGCAGTAGATGCTTACTTTGATGAAATTGTTAATCTCATCTAAGAAATTCAACATTCGTGTCACAACCGAGGTTCAAACCGAATGATCGAACTTAGTTTTGGCATTAAAAGCGACAACTTTCTTGTCAACTTTCGCGAAGGGGGGCAGAAATGGAGAAATTTGCATGCTCGCGCGTGGACATCGTTCTAAGTAAATGTCGCATGCGCGGATCCGTGCCGGCCGCAAGTTCTACCGCTGGATTTAAGATTTTAATTTGTCACGCTCTGCATAAGGAATTGCGCGGACAATCTTCCACGCAATCGTCATTGCGCACCGCCACGTTAACGACCGTTTCACGAGGTATATTTAAATCAATTTATGATAGAAAGTCTCTTATATGGACATCGTGTGCAGCGGTTTCTAAGGCAACGGCTGGAAAGTCGAATGCTCAATATGATGAAGCGCTCGTTGGCAAATGACAAGATACATGTAGAACACGTTCCCAGGTAGCGGAGTGACGTTCGAGAAGGCGACAAAGTGACGTCCACCGATGTCTAATACGCGTCACCGTGCCGTCTTTTAACGTCACTGTACTTGAGCTGTACTTGAGCTAACTATTCAAGTATCAAATTAAGTACAGGAATATTGACCTGCATTGGGATTCTTCAAAAATTCACAGTCCGCGTATGATAATATTATTTCAATTGCACGGCTTACATTTTTCCAATGTAACACTTTGCGCGAATGCTCCGCGCGCTATGTGTGTGAAGAGCTACTCGTGCAGCCGTACGTGCAATTAAAACGCACCGTACAGGATCAATTAAATTCAAAGGGATTAGCTTTTAGCACAAGTCTAATTAGGTAATTCGCGATCTTTTGTCTCGCGACGATGTGTGATTAGGCAGTGTCGAAAGCGAGTGATTACAAACGAGCGATTACAAATCGCATCTCCTTAATTCGTACGGAACAATTGTTTTCACCGCGAGCAAGCGTAATTTTTCGCCCGGCTCATTACGAGTGACAAGTGGTGGATTAATAAATTACAGTTGCGTAGATGAGTTATTACTTTATAATTACGAGGTACCGTGCCTGTCGTCGCGAGGCATTCGCGAATGGCGAGAAGTGATTTTCGAGGCGAAGTGACAAGAGATTAAATTCTAAAAAAAAATATAAATAATTAAACTTCCAAATTTTAGGTCGAATTGGTGAGACGCCCGCCTAGAGTACAGGGAGGTCCAGGTTCAAACCCTAGCTGAGGTAACATTTTTCGCAATAAATTTTCTGCATTGACAGGAAAAACTAACAAATGTGGCCAGCTGTGGTCGAATAAAATTTGGAATTTTAGTATTATACTGGCAATTAGAAACTAATCATAAATAATTAAGGCCAGTATTCATAGTCAGATCTTATATCCAAGACTGTCTCAAGATCATCTTTAAATACTCCGTAGCCAATGAAAAGTTCCGTACAGTGTCTTTAGATAAATTCAAGACGGTCTTGAATATAAGATCCGACTATAAATACCGGCCTAAATGTGTTGTTTTAGCGATTCACTTCGCCGGAACGTTTAACGCCAATTTTAGGCAAATTAGCTTAATTTTATGTTTACAATTACAACTTTATTACGTTTTGATTAACGCGCGTTTACAAAGAGAGTGCGTTTTCCCAACGTTTCGTGAAATGCTCACTTCAGTCAACAAAATACGCAGCTGACGTAAACGACGTGTCCCGTTGTACAAAGAATTGCCGCAACGCAATAAAACTGCTTGTGCAATGTGTGTCTGAAAGCATCTCGCGACTAAACGCGATCTCTTCTTATTAAAACTTTTTCTCCCCCAACGTTATATTATTGCTTTGTATAATGTTGCTTTTTCCATTCAATATGCCTCACTTTCCCAAGAAATGCGTGCAATAAAGTAGACCATTTGACAATAAAATATCAATACAAATCTTTTTCTCCGTGTCAATAGGAACAGTTCCAGATAACACGTAAATATGTTCGCAAAAGAAATAAATGAAAATGCTCGTCTATGTTGTTTTGCATAAGCCAGCGGCGCAACTAATTAAAGCAATGATTGTGCTGTAAACAATCGATCATTTGAGTAATTAAAATATTTGCTTAACAATAAAATTGAGTTACACACGGAGAGAATTTTCTTTTAAAATTTATCCTGAAAATTTTATAATCGTGGGACAACACGGCATTTTAAAGAATTTTTTAAGTTTTTTGAAATTTTACCATGCATTTGCATGCTCAGAAAGTTCTATAAAATGTCATATCCCACGATCGCACGATTTTCAGGATAAATTTTCAGAGAAAATTCTCTCCGTCTACCTTTATTTATCATCTTCGAAGGATGCACGAAAGAGGCGAAACTTCTCGTAAACGAGACAATTGCCTCACATGGATGTTCGCGTAGCTGCAATGTACGCGCCTATTGTTTCCGGTGGATGGCTCCGTCGCGTTTAATTTTTAATCGATCATTATGCTCGACAAAGTGCGCGTACAATTGGGATCCGGTGTGCGTGATCCGGTGTGCGGGATCCGATTATGGCGGGTACCGCGGCCGCGGAAACGGTTTATTAGCATCAAATGGCATTAAATTGCACGGAACAGCGTGTACCACGTAAATTGGTACCGAGTTACATATCACATTTAAAGAGTCCGCCTTTGAGAAGGCGGCCACGTAGTACGTGCGACTCGAAACACCGGATTACATTGGCCGATATGAGCAAAATGCGAATTGCACGCACTGGAAAACCTGTACCTGTGGTATCGAATAAACTAGTACATACCTATCGATAAACCAGTATACGTGAGAAAGCGATGTAAAGTCCTCCAAGAAAATTGCAGAGGAAACGTTATTGTTTTGTGCGTGTTGTTATGATTATTTATTATTATGATATTAAATAAATTGGATTTATATTTTCTGAGCAACGACCGATGTGTGCATTCAATTCCGCGAAAGACGTGACGAATAACTACTTATCAAGCATTTGAGACGTTGATGTTTAACTAGTTTGTTAATTTTAACAAAGGGAAAGTAATTGCTGAATTAATAGAATTTATTTTGCGATTTCCGATTCTTTCGGGCATACAAATCAATCGGGTTTTCGCAAATAAAATAACATACACTTAGAAATTTTAGATAAATTAATTATACCTTCAATGTTGATAAAGAAAAACCGAAGTATAATTAATTTTTCTAAAGATTCTTAGTGTATATTATTTTATTTTCGGCAGCTTTTCACCAGGTGTCTTCCATTTCGGACGCAAGGATAAAGACACACCGCTCGCGTACGAAATCTGTGTGCGCGTGGATAACAATGCGTAGGTGTGTATTAGATTCGAAACAAGGGCACCACGTGCGAGGGCACGTTAGAAGAATAAGCACCACGTAGGTTGATGTCCTTCGCGAATCATGACTCGATTAGTCCAATATGGAAGTGACCGTGGCATCGATCGACACGCTCGTCCTTAAAGTTCTGCCCACTTGTCTATTTCATTTAAATATACATTTTTTTACTCACATCACAAGAAGATATTTAGATGCTTACGCAGAGATGTACACGTGCACAAACAGAAATATATTACATATAATATTCAATTTTTATTTTATTTCTTTAACTCTACACTAACAAAAAATTGTTTTAAACTAAGTAAATAGATTTACGTTAAATTATTTTTTACTGAAGTAAATATTTATTCTATTTAAATAAAAATATCAAATTTCAAGTAAATGTATTGTATTAAGTAAATTAATTTAAATCATTACATTTTCTACATTCAAATAAAGATTTCGTGAGACATAGAATACTATTTATTAAATGAAATAATTGTTTTTGTTAAATAGAAAATTCAATTTTCTTCGCTGCGAAAATTACATCTTAGTAAACATTTTAAAGAATTAAAATGAAATGTTTTAAATTTACAATTATCCATTCTTTGATATTTAATAAATATTTAAATTAAAGCAATGCATGTTTTTAATTTGTTTATTATTTTTAAATTTAAGTTAACAAACTATTAGGAGCCATCTAATGAATAATTTTCTTGAGTAAAGTAATATTTTTTTGGATTAAGATATTTTTTTAATCACTGTATCAATTAGTTAAACCTTCCAACCATATTCACGTGGAGAAACTTGTTATAAAAGTAGTTTTATACTGTTGTGTGCACATGCGAATACGGTAAAAGGAAAGTTTGAACGATATCGGTGAACGACATATCGCAAGTGTGACGCAACACATTGTACGTTATTGATCAACCCTCAGTCTTCGCATAGATGCGCTTTGCAATTAGAAAAAAAAGGAAAGACAAGGCTGGTAGCATGATATAGCGCGATATTAAAATGAATCGAGTCATGCTGGTTCTTACAAGTGTAACGAAGCATGCGTCAACGGCGAGATTATGACTGAGAGAAGCGGCCGAGTCTTCAAACCCGTATTCCTCAGAGCCGCGCATCCGGCGTTAAATGCAGCCGCTTCAGCCTCATTTCGCGTTTGCGTTGGACGCGATTTTCACATTAAATAAATATACAAGGCGGATGTATAACATAAATTAAACGCAAAGGCGCGCGACTCGTCCCCGATACGTGCGCCCGACCGCGCGACGTTATCACGCGACGTCGTCACGTTACCTCGAGTGCTTATCGAAAGTGTAGGTCGGCAGAATTACGCGCAGCGACTATGAAATGGGGTTCAATACGTTCAATTTAAAAATTTCGAGTTTTATTATGTAAGGCTCGAATGATTTTGGTAAGAAATAATATTTCGTATACAGTTGTACTTGCAGTGTAATCCATTCCTAGTTAATTTCGCTTTTTAGTTTTACCCGCGGGATATAAAAATTAATTTATAGCAGTTTCTATCGGAAAGTATCGAGTCTTTTGCAGGTGGTTTACTCGAATTCTTAAGTCATTAGTTTAAAGATTAAATCACTTTTACTTCAGATTTTTTATCACACCTGCATTACATGTATTCAGCCTCGACGACTGACAATCTAACGTTTGTAATTATTATTTGTGAAAATGATGTATTAAAATAACTATTGCTTTACACAAACGTTTCCATTTCAAGAAAACTAATATATTTAAATAGAGCTAAATAGAACCATTACAATATAAATCAAACAAGCGAGAGCGCCTTTAGGTCCGAGCAACATGTTGGTAGCCTAATCATTGTAATTTAAAATGTGAATTCGTATACCGCCTCTACCTTGTGCTGCACACCGGTTTCTTTTCGGACATAACACAGTTTCATTCAGATGGAATTATTGTCGTCAGTAAATACATATACTAAAAGCGCTGAACGATTTTTATGTATTTTAAAATGCTATATTTAGCATTCAATACTCCCTCCCCGTACTGTAAAGAAATCTTTTTGCAAAAAATATTGCCTCACAGCCAGGATTCGAACCTGGGACCTCCCTCGATCCGTAACGGGTGTCTTATATTTTTAGCAAAATACAAAAGATTCGTGTATATTTGTTCCAAGTTCGAGTCCGTGGAAGTGGTTTCTTCTTTTTCAAAGTAATAAAGGGTTCAAACCGAGGGGGAAACCGCTGAGGGCATTGTGGTGAACAGATTTGCGGCATTCCTGGGCATTTTTTGGGCATCAGTTTGGACATTTATAGGCCTTGCTAGGGCATTATAAAGATAAAATAAGATAAAACAAGATAAATAAGATAAAGTAATGCCCACTGGGCATTAGTGGGCATTGGTGTACAAGATTTTGGTCAGCGATTTCCCCCTCGGTTCAAACTTATTTCGTCCACGACGAGTGCACTCGGAAGTACCGCTTTTATTTTTCGAAGTGATCGAAACGAACTCGAGTCTACTCGCAAGACACCGAGTCCCATCGCCAGCGATAACAATCGTCTAATTGTTCGCGGTTCTTTTCGCGGTTCCCATACTCGGCGGACATTTCGCCGGCGATTTCGCCGTCGCGGGGAACAATGCCGTCTCGGCGCTTGCCGTATTCAAAGTAATCGTAAAGGGTTCAAAGGTATTTCGTCCACGACGAGTGCACTCGAAAGTATCGCTTTTATTTTTTCA
>NW_011967160.1:92025-117917 GCF_000949405.1 Vollenhovia emeryi | reverse complement strand
AAAGAATTTTAGGCAGTGGCAATTCTCTGTTACTGTTTAATAAATCATAATCCCCGAAGAACACCTTTCTAAGCAGATAAGTGTGCTCTGCTGATCGCAAAGTCGGAGTTCCCGTCCTTCTAAAATATTTCCCGTATAGCTCTGAATATATATATTCATTTTCCGAAGAGTTCTAGGCAGGGGCAAGTCTCCGTTACTTTTAATAAATTCATAATCTTCGAAAAATCCATTTCTAAGCAGTAACGGTACAATGTACAAAGTAACGGAGACTTGCCACTGTCTAAAACTCTTTTGAAAATGAATCAATATATTCAAAACTATACGAAAAATATTTTAGAAGGACCGGAACCCCGACTTTCCGAGCCGCAGAGCACACTTATACAACATATTGTAAACCAAGTCCACTTCTTGGCTGTAAGCTGAACTTAATAAATTACCACTACCGAATACCGATATCTTTTTTATTAGACTTCTGACCGGAGTGTTTTACGTATGAAAACGTTCTTCTATGCGGTCCGCAACTTATCCTGGCATTATTTCGTGCATAGAAGCTAATAAAAAGATTTACCGGCGCCGAAACTATGCTCGAATGCGTCGGTAAAACAGATGACTTTCGGATCCTCGTAAGATCCCTCGAGCGTTCCTCACACACGTTGCGTAATTCTCTCTCGCGCGATTGAGCCAATTCTTACGACTGGCATGGATATCGAGGCGATTTTACGAACGATATAACTTAACGTTGATTTTTCGTAAAGCGGAGATTACGAGGATTAAAAAGCGCGCGCGATATTCCGAAACGTTTGCGACGAATTGCGTCTGTAAAGCCTCGTCTACATAGAAGTCGTAAAGTCGTAGTCGTAAGAATAGTCGACTATGATTGGTCAATTCTTATGTGTCTGACAAAATTGACCAACCGCAGTCGATTATTCTTACGACTACGACTCTGCGACTCGCATTGTAGACCACGCATTAAAGCCTCCGCTACAATGATTCTCGGTTCTGTCTACAATGGTCGTACAGTTGTATCGATGGTCGCTTGAGCAGTCGCAAAGTAAGAATTGACCAATCGCAGTCGATTATTCTTACGACTACGACTCTGCGACTCGCATTGTAGACAGAACCGAGAATCATTGTAGCGGAGACTTTACGTGAACGAGCGCCTATTCTCTAACGAGAGGCGGAATGTATTCGCGGACGCACATCTTTCAGCTCGTTCGCTTGCACTCTCGTGACGCCAAACGCGCGATCGCTGCCTTAGATCAATCGGCAATCAATCACGACTTCGTTTAACGAGATATATTCGTTGCAGCTTCGTCCCGCGCGAGTCGCTCGCTCGAAGCAGTAAAGCCTCCGCTACAATGATTCTCGGTTCTGTCTACAATGCGAGTCGCAGAGTCGTAGTCGTAAGAATAATCGACTGCGATTGGTCAATTCTTACATTGCGACTGCTCAAGCGACCATCGATACAACTGTACGACCATTGTAGACAGAACCGAGAATCATTGTAGCGGAGGCTTAATCGAGACGGAAACGGGAGACGCGAGACGCGAGTTGCCGTTTCAGCGTAACGAAATGCACGCGGGACGACGATTATTAACCTTCAATTCCCCGCGCGGCGTCTTCGAGATCGCTCACTTTTCACGCGAGATTTCTACTCTATTGCGCGCACACACACTGCGCGAGGAATCGCATTCGCAAGAAATAATCGACGCGAGTTCACGGGGACCTCGCGAAAAGCGAGTCTCGAAGACCGCGCGAGCAACTAAAGACTAGAATTCGGATCTGTCTCGCTTGTCGAGTCGTTTCTATCTCACAAACTCACTCACCGACCGCCGTCCGGCAGGAACAGGGACACACGGCGAGTCCGGCAAGTCCAGCGTTCGTCACGTCCAGCGACGGCGAGAAGAAGCACAATATGTCCGGCGCACATCGAGGTCCGCGGGTACACCGTAATCGAACGTCAATTTCACTCGCGGTAAGGAAATCCGAGAACCGACACGATCGGTTTAGCCGCCGCACTAACGCGAGAACAAATGCGAGTCGCTTACTGCGCGCGGCGCGCGCGGCCGAGCCGCCGACCGCCGCACGATGAGCCGCCGCGCGCGATTGGCTCCGCGCGCGGCGAGCCCCCCCGCTCCGGCCAATCGCGCCCGCCGGCTTCCAGCCGGCGGCGCCTCGAGCCGCCGCAACCTCGCGTACCCTTGGCCGTACGTTGAGCACAGATAAAAACATGTTTGTCGCATTCCGTGTCGGTTGGCGCGTGATCAGCTATTGTTTTTGCGTTCGGCGCTTCAACGTACGCGCCGGGGTGACGCGGCAGTCATTCGAGCGAAGTATCTCGAGTCGACAGGCAGGCTCGTACGCGCGTCCGCACGCCATTCTCGCCAAGTGAATCGGCCAATCGCCCTCGACGTCTCTCGGCCGGCGGCGTGATCCGAGAACGCGTGCACACCTCGTGAATCCTCGAGGCTCGGAAACGACGTTTCGTCGCCCTCCGCGCCGGCTGCGCGCGTGATATCGCGCGTAAGTTCGTTCTTTCCGCTCGGCGTTCGACGTACCTGTGCGACGAAAGTGACTCGGCATTTCGCCCGGCGAATCTCGAGCGCGCGGGAAGCGCCCGCGAGTTAATCCTCCGCGTCGCGACATTTTCCGCGCAGTCGTTGGCACCACTGTTCTCCTCTTTCCGCGGGAATCGCCGGACGTGCGCGCGACGACCCGCGAGTGTACGCGATCCAGGAGATTGTCGGAGAACGAAGTACGTTAGTGGCCGCGTCGGTTACGGATCGGCGGGGCATTGATGGACCGCGCGAGAAAGAACGAAGAGCGAAGGCGTCGCAATCCGAGAGCGCGTGCACACCTCGTGAATCCTCGAGGCTCGGAAACGACGTTTCGCCGCCCTCCGCGCCGGCTGCGCGCGTGATATCGCGCGTAAGTTCGTTCTTTCCGCTCGGCGTTCGACGTACCCGTGCGACGAAAGTGACTCGGCATCTCGCCCGGCGAATCTCGAGCGCGCGGGAAGCGCCCGCGAGTTAATCCTCCGCGTCGCGACATTTTCCGCGCAGTCGTTGGCACCACTGTTCTCCTCTTTCCGCGGGAATCGCCGGACGTGCGCGCGACGATCCGCGAGTGTACGCGATCCAGGAGATTGTCGGAGAACGGAGTATGTTAGTGGCCGCGTCGGTTACGGATCGGCGGGGCATTGATGGACCGCGCGAGAAAGAACGAAGAGCGAAGGCGTCGCGCGATCCACTCGGGGCGGAGGCCGTCGGGACGAAGTGAATTGCGGGCCGTTTCGTCGCGCCGTTCGCGCACGATCGCACGCTGCGCCGTGTCGGGATTTGAACGGAGAGCCTGCAATCGGCGACCGGCCGCAAGAGCTGGTGAAATTCCCGCGAGCGAGAGAGAAACGTGGGCTCGCTCACTCTTCTACCGTAATCGTAGGGGAGCGAGATGACCCACGTTTCTCTCTCGCTCGCGGGAATTTGACGAATCCTTTGCGGCGTCTCCGATCACGGGGCCTCTAGATTTGAATATGGCCGTTTCTCCCGTGAGTCGTCGCGTTCCGGTGTCGAGTGACAGTCTACCGCCGATTCTTCGCGAACGGAGAAAGAGGACCGAGTGCGCGAGTGAGTGTCAGTGTTAGTGCTTCTTCGAGGGAAACCAACGCAGCCGACCGTCCGAGAGGACAGCCTGAGAGGAGGAGGAGGCCAGGGGGCATCAGGCACCGGCGGAGCAACCTTGCGGTACTTATCTTTCATTTTACACAAAAGCGATCTTTCTCGCCGCTTATTTTCGAGCCACTGTTTCGCACCGTAACGCAACAATCGGAGAGAAAGAAATAACTTGAGATTCTCGAGGGGGGAAACCGCTGAGGGCATTGTGGTGTACAGATTCGCGGCATTACTGGGCACTTTTTTGGGCATTAGACTCCTGGTGAAAATAGAACTTGGAGCGTAAATCGAACGTAAGGGGAGAGCGACACAAGCGTAAACGAAATGTGTAGGAAGCGTAATTTGGAACAGCGAGGCGTAAAAGAAGCGCTTGAGGTTTCTTTTACGCCTCGCTGTTCCAAACTACGCTTCCTATAACACATTTCGTTTACGCTTGTGTCGCTCTCCTCTTACGTTCGATTTACGCTCCAATTTTTATTTTCACCAGGGACCTCACTGGGGCATTGTAAAAATAAAATGAGATAATAAGAACAAGTAATGTCCGCGGGACATCAGTGGGCATTGGTGTATGTACAAGATTTTGGTCGGCGGTTTCCCCCTCGGAGATTTTTATTAAAGTTCGTTTCTGTACGGTGTTTTTTAAAGGCGCTTAACGATTTAAGAACAAATATCCAATTGAATAGAAAATTCACCGCGCGTAAGAATTGTATTTTGAAACTTGGTTTTTTTAACACTGTTTTAATGTTACTTTTATGTTTGTGCATTACAGAATCATCGTAGCGACGATGCAGTTATAACTTCGCTGCTGCGCGTCGGACTGGTGAGCGATAAATTAATTTTTAATATTGGGGTAACGGATCTGCGGAAATTTTATTAAATGTACATGCTAGCGATGCGTATATGTATCAGTTAATAATGTAAAGATATTATTGTAAGTAGAAGTATAAAGTATTCCGTACTTCCGTTGCCTTCAAATGTAATAAGTTAAAAGAGATTGGGAGAAATTTAATCCTGGAACAATTAGATATATTTCGTTGCCTAATTTATATATGTTTATACAATAAGAACGTACTAGTGTGCATACACATTACGTACAAAGGAAAAATGGAGAATAAATGAGAATATGTAATATCTGTTATTAATTATTTCAATTGACAATGTCATTTAGTTGATTAAAGTTTATTTTATTCAGAAAATATGTACATTACACAATTCTTGAGAAATATAGCGACTAAAAGATAAAAGATGAAAGAAAATTATAAAAATTAAAACATTGACTTTTTAAAATTTGCTACTGTTATTTGAGACAAATTATTTGTTATTACTTCTCACATTTCATTCTCCATTTCACTAAAAAATCTTTTGTCCAGGATTACATTTTGTATAAGTTAGTGCAGAAAAGGAATATATACATGATATATAAATATTCCTTTCTAAGTGGTATTTTTAATTTACATCATATTTCTTTATATACGTTTGTATTGTAATAATTCAATTACAACAAATATTTTAATGTGATATATTTCATAGAATTTATTAATCTATTTTTATAAAAAATACTTATGGTTACTGAATTATCATTACATAATTTAAAGCACTAACTTTAGCCTAAACTTTTCTAACTTATCCATATGTAGTGATTGTTAACTGGATTGTATACCAGTTAGTAGTAATATATGACGTGAGATCCAATATATATTTTGTTATGAAAGAGAAGACTTTTTTTCTAGAAATTATCGATCGGTTTCGAGTCACTCCAAAATATTTGATTTTTAAATTAAGAGACGAAGAGCTATTTTTATTCATTCAATAATTCCAATTGGGAAATTTGTATTATCTCTTTCGGATCTTACGTTCATTCATCTGAATGCCTCATCTCTGCATGCTTTTGAGATGAGATTCAGAAACGAATCGTTCGAATCGATGAAAATACGCATATGGGCCTTAGATTCTATCGGATGACGCGTCTAGCAATTTTCATTCCTTTAATTCCAAATTCCAAATAAATCCAAATTAAACTTTCGTTGTTTTTTACCTTATCAAGCTTCAACGTTTTGCGTAAAGTTTAGAATCGCGATCACTTCGAATCAAAACGTTACCGATATAGAGATTTTTTTAAATATTTCGTATATATTTTTAATTATTGGATTACGTACCTACTTTGATTACGAAGAAACGCGTATAAAGAATAAATTCATGATGGAATTATTATTGTCATTTCTTATTGTTAATTCCGTACTTAATTGATTTAATCCAATTTGATGGCCCCTTCGCGACGCGTTCGTGTTTCGCGCATCATACAAAGCGTAGAATCTTACGCTTATTGCTGGCTGTGATCAGCCGGCAGCAGAAGGAGTAATTCTCCTTGCTGTCGCTTTCTGGCTATATGAAGTCAGAGTATTGGCCAGCTAAAGATGAATTTGTCTGGCCAGATGAAAACGAAGTAAGTCACACAAGGTAGGTTGGTGTACGTATAACACCAATCGAAGTAAAAGGTACAGGTTTGCCTACAAGGCATTCTTGAATAAGGTCTTTTGCATACGTGCGATTGCACGTGATCGAAGACGGAAATATGCCGTCTCGAGTTAAATCTCTATTCCCAATAAATTAAATTCCTAAAAAAAACTCCCAAACGGTCGCGATTTAAAACCAAATTCGCTATTCTAAAATTTCGGGTAATCGCGTTTGCAACTAAAAGTATTTATATTAAAGATACGGTAGGAATATTATGTAGGTAGGTAGAAATACGGGTAAAAAGCAGATAAACAATTATTTAGCGATGACTAGAAAATTACTTAAACATTTTTGTCTTCATACATACAAGATTGCTTAGTTTACATCGGATATGATTTTATCCGACAAAAACTGATCAACTTGTAGAGGCCTTCCACCCACCACCTCCGCCGATTTTTATCGGCGGTCCTCTTTTCTTAAAAAGAATCTCCCAGTAAACATCGAGCATCAGTTACATTGCATTTATGTTACAATTTTTCACTCAACAATGTAAATGTAATATAACACATGTGTGATTGAGTGAAAAATTGTAACATAGATGCAATGTAACTGATGCTCGAGATTCACTAGGTTATTATATTTTGTTATTAATGTTATATGTATTTTCCTTAAATTATGTAGTAATATTTTGCGTTAAAAATATTAAAACAATGTAATAGTAATTATGTTATCGGATGTGTATGAATAAGACGGAAATCGAAAAGTAATTTAAAAAATATTTAAAAATTTTCGCTTTCCAAAAAATTGTTAAATGCAAAAATTCTCAATTTACAATCCTAAATATTGCGCAAACATTACGTATACGTAAACGTACATATGTATAGACATTATCGATTGTCGACATAAATTTTTCGATCATTGGTACAAATATATCGATATACCATATATTTTATGTCGACATTTCTGTCGACGATTGATACATTTATATTGATAGTCGATACTATCGCTACTCTGCAATTATTGCACAGATTAATAGACAGATCGCCAACTGCTCGGACTAAATCGGGACTACCACACACTTTGCACCTTACCGACAGTTTTGCCCCTAGATACGAGTCTGGACTAAATATAACCGATTTTATCGGCAAATTTTGCCTTTTGGTGCGAGTCCGGCTAAGTATAGGCAATTTTGTTGATAAAAATCGGATATATTTTGTCCAGACTCGCACCTAGGGGCAAAGTTTGTCGGTCAGAGGCAAAGTGCGGTTGTCTCGACTTCGCCCGAGCCTTTGGCGATTTGTTTATTAATTTGCGACAATACTGGTTTTATAATTATTGTAATTTATTCCGAGTCGATGGTTTTTAATTTAGTATCTCATTGATGATGACATATTTATCATTTATAATAATAATTTATGATATCTGCGCGGAGTATAATATGCATTTGTACGTTACCTTTCGAAGATTAGGCTGTCCTGTCGGTAATCGCATACGTTGCAAGTGCTGCACTTTGACGATAGGTCCGTTTCTCCATCGGTATCGTCACATCGATCTTGATCCTTCCGATGATCTACGACGACGTTCCACGTTCGGTGGATAAGGTAGAACAGATAGAGCGATTTGCCTCTTCCGCAGGGTTGCGATCTCGCGTTTCCCATTGTTGTTTATTGTCGAGCCTTACTTTTCACAGTTTATAACACAAGTGCACAATACCGAACTAAAAGCAAACGATTAAGAGAAAAAATTTACTCGACTACACTGTCTTCTTCTCACACTTGCGTAGTGTATCACGGTTCTGCATAATGCTAATTAAACTACGTGTCCATCTCTTTTCAAGTCAACCGCGCACAGAACTTCTTAATTTCCACACTCGGTGCACTTTGTCACCACTGAGAATGAGAATATGCGTAAGCAGTTTCCCCGAGAGATATACTTTTTCCGCGTTATATGTAGCGCGAGGATCGCGCGAAGATCGGCATGACCGGTCATCGGGACCGTGAGATTCTGAACTGCACGAGTCTCGCGTGCCACGACCCCGGCCTTCAAGTCTGAGTCGTGTAACAGCTTAAGTAATAGCTTATGTTTTCCTCCTCGGACGGTGTGGAGAACTCGGTAGACGAGTCTTTGCAATTTGAAACTGAATTTATCATTTGTTTGTTATTCGATTTACTTAACACGTTTGTCGCTAGGTTTTGAGAGCTTTCATTTCTGGATTGTATCTATGTCATCTCAAACAAATTAAAAGTAATAATTACTCGGGATCATTAAAATTTAAAATCGTGCACTACTTATGTGCAATACTTATGTGCAATACTTGCGCTACGATGTTTTCTTTCCTAATTTTCCGGTACTAATAGAGCTTCTACTTTTTGGGGGGATAAGAATAGAAATCAAAAATATGACTGTCGTGTTTATGTGAAGTTTTATCACACCTGCCTGTCGTGAGAATTGTTTTACAATATTTCATATATTTTATATATTAACACAAATGTGTTAACTTGATTTTCAATATAAATTGTGAACATCTCAATTTATTTTGTCCCTTCAAATGTCTTATTAAATATTTATATCTCACAAATTTATATACAACATCGGAAATTTCAATGATTTTTCCACTTCATGCCAGTATCTTGCTTTACTTCCCGTTCCAATTGTTTATTCATTACGAATGAACGTTGCATTAAATCGCGAACGCGCACGGCCCCGCATATTGCTCCATTACCCGGCATTGCTCGTACGATTCTGTTTACACTTGCGTAATTACAGGTCGAGGCAAGAACTCGAAAGTAGCATTTATAGAATGAACGTTGCGTACTGTGCACTTCTTCAAATGGCGAGGGGATTAAAACGCGATTTTACGACGCGACTTTATTAAGATCTCGTCCCGTACAACGTCCGTAAATTATACGCACGACATTCACGTGGGAATGTTTTATGTGAGATGCGTATCTCCCATTCCAATAAAAATCTATTTATAAAATCGTTCCCTTTAAAATTACTTTAATCGGCATTTTCTTCTTTCACTTTTATATCTGTCTCTCTTTCAGTTTCATTATTTATGCCTTAATCTTTATTCACTAAATTTATTCATTCGAATATTTTATTTACCAGCTACTTATACTAATCATGTAGAAAAATTTACTATAGGCTCTTAATTATGTATAAAATATATTTTGTATTTTTTTCTTGTATAATCTCTATTCGTACATATAAGAAAAATAATAAAGAGAATAATGTAGATGACGCATGGGTTATTATAAAAACGGTCTATGAATGAGTTTCAAAAGTTCAAGTTCCCAACCGTAGCTCCACGTAATTAAGCCTCGCAAAGAATATATATGGTTGCAGTTTTTCTGTAAATTTCGACTTTGTCATAGTAATACTGTGGTACCACTATGGTAATTCGGAAATCAATGGCAAAAATCGAAATATGCAAAAAAATTGCAACACTATATATTTTCGAGTTAGATATATGTGGGGCGATGACCGAACTTAAGCATTGTTATGTGTTACTGATATAAAACATAAAAAGAATAATTAAAATTAATTTTTACATTTTCAAACTTTAAACTTCACTTTTTATTAAAAATAAAGAACAATGAGGAAATTATCCTCTTAATTTAATTACTTTTTAATTATTTTTTCTATACAAATAGAGATACGGAGAAGAGAAGGAACATTTTCTGTACGTTATGTGAAAAATATTTAGCCAGCTGTGAATGTGTTATCGCACAAAGGCTTGCATTTACTGGCACATACTGAAAACTCTCGTTTAAATATTATCTAAGTAATTATGCACGTACGGTTTGATTTTTGGTGTTTCTATTTTCATCAAGTTTGTCTTCGTCACAATATACAGCCACTACTTGCGCTTTCCCACGAATATAAGATCGCTTACATACGTGACCGTATACACCTAAGTGCAACTAGTTCTTCTGATTGCGGATGTGTCATTAGTGTCACTGTCACTGAAATACCTCAGAAATTCTCACGTTTGTTCACCACGCGTGATGTTCACTGGCTCCGTGTCGCTCCGACAAAAAAAAAATGTAGTTTTTCCGAAATATTTCAAATATTCCATCGCGCTTATCTCTTGGCTCGTAATCATCTTTTTTTTGCCAGCGTAACGGAGCCTCGCGGTTATTTCGAGTGACTCGTCGACGTGCTCGCTAAGTGCGACAGCGATTTATCTTCCCTCCATTATTCGTTCGTAAATCAGTCTGCAGGCTGTCGTTACGTGTGCCTTTCAAACACGAACTTGACCCATCGCTTAAGATTAATCTTCAATCGATTTGAATAGTTCTGTTATACCGTATAGTTTGACATAAAGGGAGTTTATCAGAATTACCTATACAAATTAAGTGATATTCTAGCTCTCGTAACAAAGACTAAATCTATATTCAAACTTATTTCGGTACTATTTCGTATCCGGTATCGTTTCAAGTATCATGAATTATTCTTCTAACGCGTCACTATGCCAATGAGTCGTGCTGGAATTGTCAAGAAAGTATGCCACTCTGAGAAATCGTTGTTGGAAAACCTGGTATCTACTGAATCAGAGGACAGTATGGAAATTGTGTAAAATTCGTCGTTATTACGTTGCCTCAGAATTGCTCCAATGTCGTCGGTATACATTTTCTGTTAGAGAGAAATATAGAATATACAGAGTACTATAAGGTGTAACCAAAATATCGAGCAATTTATAACGTTAACACAAGTCCAGAAATGTTAGTCTCTGAAATATTAGAGTTTAAAATCCACAAAGCATCGTTGAATCCTATTATTAACAGCAATTCTCTACCGACATTTCGGCCAATGTTATTTGAGGGCCTCATGCACTTCCACCCAAGTTTTCAAGATAGACACACAGAGCTTAAAACAATTTTTAGTTGACTACTTGGATAAGTGAGCAAATTGCGGTAACTTGTGAGACGATTCGCGTATCAGAAATAGTCACACGCGTGGGTGTCGCTAAGGCGGCTCATAAATAAGGTTTGTCTCGGAACTTTAAAAGGATGAATTCGATAAAAATGCTCTGTAATACTGTATCTCTATAAGCCATGCAGCACTACAGAGCAAGAGAGAAAGAGCGAGAAGAAGGAAGAGCTAAAGAGTTACAGAGCTTCGGAGTTTGTAGAGCGAGAATCTTCTTACAGAATATAAGGATAAAGGCGAACATGATTAACAATTAATTAAAATTTCTTTAATTAATAAACACGGCGTTTTAATTTGTATATAACACACGCGCCCGCGTGTATATACACTTCGCTGTGTCCACGCCCGAAATTAATCCGCATAATTCGATCGAGTCTGAAATCGTCGCTTGAAACAATAAAACAGATTTCTTTTAAAGTAAGACACATGCGTTTAACATTAATTCAATAACGCGTTTCACTAGCATAGTGACATCATAATGCTCTATTGTTTTAAGGATATCTTAACGATTACGGAGTACTTTACTCACATCCACATGTAGCATCATAGACTCGTGAGAGAAAACGATTAGTGCAACTGTATTATGATGTTCAGTAGCATTCTTATGTAAGAGGATTGGAACAAAGAACAATTTCAAATGTTCCAAACGCGGACAATCTTATTGAACTCTCTATCTCTCTTCGCTCCTCCTCTCTTCTTTCTCTCTTTCTTTCTCTGATAATAGAAGTCATTTATCCCATCCGTAGCATCAATTTTAACACCGACCGGTAGACCACCGCGCCGCAACATGACTCGAAGCTGCCATCGGGGGAGATTTGCTAAAAATCACACTCCACACCGCCCTCGCACTACTCTTTCTCTCTCGCTCCGTCTCTCTTTATCTCGCGGTCTCTCATCCCACCGCCTCGCGCGAACATTCAATACCATACATTACAGCCACCGTGAAAATTGTCAGTTAAAACCATCGGCACTGTTTCTCCCCATTCCCGGGCCCCCTTCCCCTTGGAGATTCCCTCCCGGTAATATCTCCCTTGGCGCGAGATTTTTTTTCCAACGGCACGGCCGCTGGAACACGAGCCCCTCTGGGTGCAACCGAGAGGTTGGCAAAAACGCGCGTTTCAGAGCCGCGAGTGGCATTCACCGGGCGGCTTTCAAGAGCCGACTGCCAACCCGCGAATGCCCCGAGGTGCACGTGTGCACGTCGCCTCTCTCGGCCGCCTCTCCAGCCGAGTCCTCGTCTTCTTCCTCGCGCGCGGCGCGGCGCGGCGCGGCGGGGCCGCCGACACGCCATGGCGCACCATAAACTCGCGTTCGGCCTGACGAGAGAGAGACCACGGCTCGTAGCTTCAGACTGTGGGTCAAGTCGCGACCTACGGCGCGCTAACGTATCGTGGGCCCGTCCGCTTCTCGAATACTTTGAAATCCAGGGGACCAGCGCGGACCCGCCTCACTGGGTCAGGTTCAATCGCCTTCGGCGAACGCGAGTCTCAATTTAGGACGCGCCATCGGTCATTGTTAGCTTTACACATTCCTGCGGCTTGCCGTGCCGATCGAGTCTCCGGTTCTGCAAAATTGTCGCCCGCACACTTCGTCCAAATACGGTTACTGACTGCGAGGCGATTTTTTTTAAATGTTGATTTTACTGAAGATTAGTTGAATCTGCACATTAGCCAATAACAAGTTGCTTCGCTGCGAGATGTAATTGAAATGTGCTGCATTTAGCAGTGAATTACACTTGCAACAAATACCTACAAACGAATTGAACGCAGCAAGAATATTTTCGAAACAGGGCAGTAATTTCAGATAATTAATTGCTGTAGCAATTAGGCTCGTCGGAGCAGGTTCGGTCATAGCAAAAATCTTTTTCCCGCCTGATGAAATAACAAAGATATAAACAATAGAGGGAAGAGATTTGATGTAGCAACTTTGTTGAAAGCGACTGGAAGCTATTCAGCAAATTGAGCAACCAGATAGACAATCCATAATTAAAGTTACTTTAAAATAATTCGAAATTTTCAGCGAAGCATGTTTCTTGTAGCAGAAAAAACATTTGACACGTTAATAGTTTTATTGCGAGGAAACATTGATGACTTTGTCATTGCTTTGAAACGCGATTTCTTTATTGCACCACAAATCCATTATTGTTAATCTATTCAGTTGTAAACGTTAAGTCGCTATAGCTCTCTGTTAAAATCAGTTAAGCTTTTCATGGAGCGTAAATCGAATACGTAGAAATGTTAATTATATCTTTCTACGTAGAAATCTTCGTCTTTATCTTTATTTTACCTTTGGCGAACATACCAGTGGCGGTTTTTAAATCCAAGCCTGCTTGCACGTAATATGAAACGCACTATGTGGCATCGACCGACCCTTTCTCCGTTGCAAAAAGCGAAATTTATTCCAGCAATGGTTAATTGACGCAATTAGGATGAACATATAGTGACACGTTAATAGTTTTATTGTGAGGAAAAATTGATGACTTTTTCATTTGATAATTGCTTTGAAACGCAATTTCTTTGTTGCACCACAAATCCATTATTGTTAATCTGTTCAGTTGTAAACGATAAGTCGCTATAGCTCTGTTATAATTAGTTAATTTTTCATGCGGCGTATATCGAATACGTAGAAATGTTAATTATATCTTTCTACGTAGGAATCTTCGTTTTTATCTTTATTTTACCTTTAGCAAACATACCAGTGTCGGTTTTTAAATCCAAGCCTGCTTGCACGTAATATGGAACGTATTAGGTGGCCTCTACCGACCCTTTCTCCGTTGCAAAAAGCGAAATTTGTTCCAGCAATGGTTAATTGGTGCAATTTGAATGAATACATAATGACACGTGGTACGACGGGAGATCGAAGGATGCGATTTCGATTAAGAACTAACGAGCCGACGTTGGGCGTAACGTGACACGCAACGTATCACAATTCCTTGTTATGTGGAACGGAAATAAACGGTTCTCTCGTAGCAACGAATGTTTTGATAAACTCGAAACATCTATACATATGTTTTTATTCCGAATTTTTCGCAACACGTGATATATAAAAGATAGCGCTGAAGATGAAATTTCATATCTTACTTCATATTTAAACTCGATATTTAATCATTTCATGGATTAATAATTTTTTAATCTTGCCAGCTTATTATGAAGTAAAAAAAATATAGAATATACGATTAAAAATTAAGTGTCGGTCGATGAAAAAAATTCGCGGGAATCCATTCCCTCTATTGTTTATATCTTTGTTATTTCATCAGGCGAGAAAAGGATTTTTGCTATGACCGAACCTGCTCCGACGAGTCTAATTGCTACAGCAATTAATTATCCGAAATTACTGCGCGATCCCTGTTTCGAAAATATTCTTGCTGCGTTCAAGTCGTTTGTAGGTATTTGTTGCAAGTGTAATTCACTGCTAAATGCAGCACATCCTGTTTATATTTTAACAAGTAGTCAATAACTTTGATACATTTTATGCATATTTATTAATAGAGGAAAGTCTTCTATTACGAGATAGAATTCTAATACGAGATGGCAGGTTTTCGACGTCCAAATTCAACTATAAACCTTTTTTCGCTACGATTACACGATTTAACAATAAATTTTCTACTAAACAGATTTCACTCCAAAGGCAATAAATTCATGGTGAAACCAACAGATGACGCCTATTAATTTAGCAAAAACTCCGCTATCTCACATTAAGAGCTTATCTCATAATGGAGGACTTTCCTTTATAACCGGAAATGAAATTTTGCTACATATAATCCGGTCGACGACTTTCTGACGGACGAAAGAGGTAGACGCCTTTTATCGACTATTCAGATTTGTTCCACTGCGAATTAACTCGTACAAACCGAAAAAGCTATTTCTTTTCTATTGCAGACCCGGGAATAATCTCACTCTCGAGTGAACAAAATGTTTATTTATTCAAATTTTCATGCAAGCCAGCCTCAAAATAGTCTAGATAAATTATTGGCAGATTTATCTACAAAATGAACGCAATACTTTCATCGTTAAAGTATCGTTAAAGCGTCATGTAAAATATACGGTAAATTCATTGTCTTTTCATGCCACGTAATCATTATTAGTAATTTAATTATTAATGGAAATATCTAATTTAATTAAATTGTCAAACGAGTGTAGCTCGAATAAAACACAGCTAATCAAACTAATTGCAATAATTAATACTCGAATCGTCATAAGGTAAATGCAGTTTGTCTACGAATTTTGGATGTGTATGTCGCGCGTTTTATTTTCTCACGCTGCCAGTTTTACTAGGTCAGCTTGCTACGGGCTCTAGTAAGGTTTCTTGACGAAAGGTAATCAAGTACCGCTGCAGAGCCCACAAGAAACGCCATTCTCATAGCTTGCAATCATGACCGTTAATGAAGAATATCGTAGAATCGTAAAGAATGTCCCTGCCAGGAGTAAACGGATTAAAAATTACTATTTCAACTTAGTTTTTCCGGTACATCATTCTGGTCGAGTGATGTTTAGGCGCGACGATAATTAATGAGAAATAGAGGTGTGCTTTGTTGAGAAACGTAGTGAAAAGTCAAAATTTATTGTCCCAGCGATAAGAAAAAAGTTACGTCGAGTGTATGCATTGATTTCACATTTTACCGACATATAAATACATTATTATCCTATTTTAATTATAATTACGAGCATTAATCATAACGCATTGCTGTCACTCGACGACAGCTCGCACTTTGTATTTGAGCTTTCAGTTAAGACGTAAACAGGTACCTACTAATAGGTGATGTAAATTTCCCAACGGGTCGAACAGGTTTCATCGTCACGTTAGCGTCGTATAGCTCGGGACTGAAAAGTCGGCAGATTCCTTCCAACTGAAGGCCACATCAGAATTTCATTTCAGCTACGAACTTACGAACTCTTTTCCGTATTGTTGCACGGAGAAAATAAAATGTCGAGGATCCCAGCGGTATTAGGTCCGCGGTCTGACCCGAGATAAGTGTCTGTACTCGTGTATCACTCCGAAAGAGACGTCGCTTCCGGGTGCCTATGCAACCTGGTTGAGAATCAGGAAGTACCGTGAAGAATATGGTAATGAGAGATAAGACCTGATTCCATAATGATCGCGCGCGATGCGTGCGTACGACTTTTCTTAAATCGCCGTCGATATTAATTAAATTTAATACCCGCGCCGTGCACGTCGATTACGAACTTACGTTCAGTTAACGTAATGGATAGCAAAATTTTGCACGTGTAAAAATTATCTCGTAAATCTTGTAAAAATTGTACAATTTACTAAATCCAACAGCCGTACATGTGTTATTTTCAATCTGAGATGAGAGAGAGAGAGAGAGAGAGAGAGAGAGAGAGAGAGAGAGAGAGCACACCAAACTACACATGGCAACTGACTACATCTTATTTGTGATATAATACAATCTCGACAAGAGATATTAATGCGTGCTCTGGGAAAAAAAGACAGCAACCCATTTTGGGGCCCACAATTATTAATTATTTGGATTGTTCGAGACTCTATTCTGGGAAGAATTGTGACCATTTTTTTCTTGTAGTTAAGCAACTTAACATTTCGATTAATGCCTGTTAAGTGAAAATTATCTTTGCGTTATTGAATATCGACAGAACTAATTGAGAGAATTATTGATTAGTACTTGAAATACTATACTTGAAAATCTTGGATATAGATAGAAAAGCTAATTGCGATTTTTAGTTACGCGAGGTAAAATTCGTAAAAAATTAGAGTTACGAACAATACCAAATAATTCACCAAATGCCAAATAAAACACCAAATAATTCGGTTATTAATTGTGGGCCCTAAAATGAGTTGCTGTCTTTTTTTCCCCCAGAGTGCAGTTGATTTCTAGAGAATCTTATAAAAATTGACCAACGGCTTGATCGTCAAGATATTTATAATGAAAATTAAGAGAACTTATGGAAATAATACGTGGATTACTAATTGTGGGCCCCAAAATGGGTTGCTGTCTTTTTTTTTCTCAGAGTGCAAAGACACGAATTGAACCATTAATTGTATCGCATTGCGGAGGCGATTGTTTGCATTGAAAAGTAAAATCTAGAGTGATTTCTTAGGATAAGATCCGGCAGTAATACCAGTGGGTTAGATTCACGCTTGACCTGGGCTGAGCGGATACATGTAACCATGTATCAAGCGGCAAGAACGCCGCTACTTCCGGATGCTTGTGCAATGTCGGGAACGGGGAAGTAAAACGAAAGAAATGATAATTATCGACGTCCAACAGAACTGATCGCCGCGGAGGAACGAAGTCAGCCGGGTAAATCTTTACGAATGACTTATTGTTTATACTTTTTGAGAAACTGCCGATTCGTCTTTCATCTCCCAGTACCTTCACTCGGGGAAAAAATATATCGAGCAATTTTAATTTACGACCGATGCGGTTGTTATTCGTCATTTGTCTTTTTACACACCGGAGGAAGCAATAAAGCGATTGTACGCTTCGTATAATTGTACAGTGCGGTGCATTAATTCGACTCGGGTCGTTATATCGTTAAAAGGCATGTTTAAATAATCGAGTATTTTTTGCCCATCCCTAATTATTAACCAAATCGAATTAATGTGCCGTACGGTACGCTGCTGTTTAGTGAACCTCGAACTGTAAAAATCTGAAAACGGTAAGCAGTTGAGTAGAAAGGTCTGTAAGCGAAACATAAAATCTATCTAATATCTCTCTCCCTCTCTCTGTCTTTCTCTGACATCTTTTCGAACCGCTTCTTGCATGGGATATTGAAACCGCAAATATACAAGGCGATACAGAAACTGCAAATGCAACGTTTCGCCTTGAAATTATACTGTGCATAACAAAGGATTAATTTATGCACGTAGATATCTAGCATCGCGGCCGTATAATCTTACGTAAAACAGAACCGTGATTCCGTGAGAGAACCAGACGATCCAAAAAGGAATGTAAAACGCATATAATGCCTGTAATATCCATGCGAACGCGGTTTTGTATCGCGATACCATTCTGGCCAGCGTTCGAGACTGCGGTTACCTATTACGTAAGATCCTCCCGCGGGAAAACTGTCCGCCGGAAAACTTGTCGCGAATGTCAGCCAGTTAGTTCCTGTTTTTCATGTGCTCTTTTAATATACCGAGAACCAGGTTAACGAAATGTAACGGGAAATATTTTGTACGGTATCTTCAATCGTATTGAAAACCTCACAGAAAGAAAGATATACCAAGCATAGAAAGAAAAGAAGATACAATCTCTCGATTTGTTGTTAATTTTTCAAATTACCGCAGGAACATTAAGCGTTCGTTCATACTATTTCTCTATGGAGAATATTTCTCTAAAATTGAAGCTATGTGCGTGAGAGGTCGTGTGTTATTATTATTATTAATTAGCTGATCTTGCCCGAGTCAGCCTAATGTTGCGTTACGCTGTATTACAGATTTCAAGCGAAAGTTGTATCCCGCGGTGTAAATTACGCGTCATATAAGCTAACCGCCTCTGATTTTACATTTACTCGCTGCTATCGTATCATCTCGCGAGGACCGTGACGCCGATGCAGACAGATATATCAAAAGGTGTCCTGCGAGCAGAATACATTACACGTATCCGCTACAAAATTTATCATAATATAAAACGTATATAAAATATATACTCCATTCGTTACATAGGAAGAGAAATTAATAAGGAGAATTAAAAATAATCAAGATTCCCTCATTCTTTTGTTAAAAACAAAGTTTGAGAAAATAAGAAAAAGTTGCTCATTTATGATCATATATTATATGTATATAACTACATATAATATTCATATATAAAAAATGATTATATTGTATTTTCTCTCTCTCTCTCTCTCTCTCTCTCTCAAATTGTAATTTTACTCTTTGTAAAAAGAACAATGCAAAAGTTATGTGTCTAATTATTTTTCAATTATTCCACTTAATACTTTTCCTGTATATATGGACAGAGAAAGGAAACATATGAACATATTTTATGCACAATTATATTTATATATATTTGATATGAAAAGTTGTTATCGGCTATATACAGATAAAACCGAATCTTTGGACACAAACGCGCGTTTTTATAAAACAGGAGGGAACAAAACTATACCGAGTATAAATTCTTTTGTGTAATATAGACATTATGAAACGGTTACCACAGAATATCCAAAAGGAGAATGACCGATATGTCGCATTTTGCCGCGGGCATCTAATTAGGCGGACTTAAAAAGTTGTCGGAACAACGTCGCCGTTAAGTGGGACGAGACGTTGCCCTGCAATCGGCTATGGCACGACATGAAGGACCAGTGATTGTTCCATCACACTCACAATCAATGTTCTTTTCGGATTACTTTATAAAATTTAGGTGGCTAATTAATAGTTTTTTTCGATCAAGAGGCGGTATTCACCATTGCGAAAACGACAGCAGCGATTGTTCCATTATACTCACATTCAATGTTTCTTTATAAACATTTTATAAAATTCAGGTGGTTAATTGTTAACTTTTTTTTCGATCAAGAGGCGGTATTCAACATTGCAAAAACGGTTTAATCATGACGAAGTGGCGAACTCTTGCTCAACAGTGATTAATTTCAAACTCATTGATGATACATCTACCGTTATCTTCTAATACGTTATCCTCTAATTCTAATAATTATCCTCTAATATCTTTCCAATGTATAAAATTAATTAACAATCTTGAAAGAGAATACGTGACGAATCAATGTAAAATAGAACTTTTTGCAACAGGTATTTGTAATTGAGTATCATAATTAACTGACGAATAATTTCCTTAAATTAGTAAGCGAGGTTGTACATTTTGAAAAACTTCTTTTTATTTCTACCGCGCGTCATACAATATATAAAACAACTTTTCTTGACATTTTCTGCATTTTTTATCTACTTTTAATTTCAATTTGTTTTTAGTATTACAGTAACAGATTATAGCAGATATTATTGCAGACGGTAAATGCGCAGGAGCATTATACATTTATACGATATTTGATGTAATTACATGAAACATAATCCATCTTTGTCATCGTTAAAGAATTAGATCCTGCATGACAAAAACAGGTTTTACGATGGATAAGCGAGGACTAGAAATGGGACATCAGAAATAAGCGATGAGACCTTCCCTCTCGCATGGACAGCTGCAATTACAATCTCTTACAGTTAGGGTCAATAGAAAAAGGCGAGGGCCTTGTCGGTCCAGTTTGCCGCGTTAGATCTGCTCGCGAATGGATCTACTCCAGTCGCTCTCTCGAAGAGAAGATGCGTGTATAGTGCATAGTAATGGTTAAGCCTACGCCCATCTTACACGGAATTATATACCGTTATATTATTTATACCATGCTTGTGCATATATTTTGTACACGTATGATCCATTATATCTTCGACAATCTTTTTTAAGCACTAAATTGAGCTTATATGCTATATTTTATCAATTGTCTCTATATTTTCTTAGCCGTTGCTTACAGAAAGTCGTAGAATGACGATATAAGGAATGCGGAAAGCATACGAAAGAGTTTAGGCAGAGAGAAAAATACTGCGGTCTTTTTATAAAATATGTAGATGTGTTAAAAGGCCATAACTGTGGAGTAAATCGTGTAATTCAATTCATACGCTTAGTTTTTGTGGGAAAACTTAACTTTATTTAGTCTTGTTTAAATAATAACTTTTTTAGACATCGTCGTTTCATTAATGTCATTTGTAAACACCAAAATTAGTAACATTCAAGATCTTCAGAACAACTAAAGTTTATATAACTTTAAATTCTATAATAATTTCACAACTGCTACACATAATAATTTGTCGAAGGAAACAGAATTTTATGTTGCAGAACGAGATAAATGCGTTTTGAACATTTATTTACATAAATTACATAGCTTTTTTGGTAGGATATTCGTTTTACAAGCAAAATATTCGATTTTTATTCTCAGTCTTGCAGTTTCACGCGATTCTAAAAAAATGTTGAGCGAGGATTAATCTCGACTGTAATAAACAAATAAACTAATGAGCTAAGAAGCTCGCTTTAGATTTCTTATGAGTAAAGATTCGATTAAATTTCAATTAAACTTCAATTAAACTCGATTAGCCTTATCAACTAATTTGATCGGCGGAATGGATTACAGCAAACTTTCTAATTACACAACTTCGCACTTGCTAGTTAATTTCTTATTAATTATCGCAAAAATTACGAAATGGTGAAAGACTTTTCTAATTCAGTTTCATCCGCTCTATCTACCTAGAAGTGGTTTGTACTCTACCTACAAGAAGTGGTACAGTTATTATCAGGATACTTTGTATATCTTTCACTGCGATCGGAGATATTAGAATATTTATTTCTGCGGTAAAAGAAAACAAAACAAATGACATGATTAAAACAAAGTTGTGTAATTAAATGAAAAGTGATACGATTAAATTGAAATATCATTAAAATAAGTGGTATGAAAATATCAATTTGACAAACGAGAAACAATAGTTAGTTAATTGTAGTTTATTAATTTGTTTACAATCTCTCTCTCTCTCTCTCTCTCTCTCTCTCTCTCTCTCTCTCTCTCTCTCTTTCTCTCTATTGTTGCATATGTATTATAACTTTTTAAATAACAAATATCAAGACTATCAATTTCTTGTAAGAAACTCAGAAAAAAATTTTTTTATATGCATAGAATATACAGAAATCCCTAGTAGCACAGTGCATTGGCTAAAGTTTGGTTATATGTATTAAAAATGCATTTACCGATATTATTTAACGTAAAGCCAATATAGGCCACGAAATAAATGTAAATATTGCACAATAATAATTATATAATATTAGATTTATATTGGGAGTGCATTGATCAATATTTAGCGATGTAATAATAATATTGATCTAATGTTCGACCAATTTTGCTAAATAAGATATATTATTAGACAATAGCTAAATAAGAAAAGGCGTCTATCTTACAAATTGGACCAATATTGGTAATATTAGATTTACATTATTTCCCAATTGTATTATATTGTGCTACTAGGGATGACTTATGCAAGAAGAAACATACATGGTTATATTTTACATATATTTGTACATGTAACGTATACATTCTTATATAAAAAATTTTTCGCAAAATGGCACAATAATAATAATGGTAATTTGTAACTACAATTAAATACAATTAAACAACGGAATGATAATCAATTATAAGATTAATATTATTAAATTATGAGTTCGACTTCTACAAAACTGTAGGTCTTTATCTCGTCGGTATGTCGAGGCAAAACCGAAGACCGAAGACTTGATAGACAGACGTATTATCTGCTAGAAATATTCATGCACGCGGCTAGATAGTTCCAACGTCCACGTTCGTGTACGTAGAGGCGCCAGTGGACGGATTCCGTAAAACGCGGGCATGTTTTATAATCGCAGTAGTACATAAAACTCACATTGACATATCATTATGACTTATTCGTCGCTTATAAGTAATAACTGAATTTACAACAACACCGTTTTCTTACTTTCAAGTAAAGATAAATGAATGACTCGTTATTACGAGCTTTTATTAGCATATACAAATTACATAATTTGTATATCATACAAATGTTTTCATGAATTGACAGTTCTATGTGTGTGAAGCTGGCATCTCATTTTGTGGAAAATCACTAAGTAATTGTAGAGAGTTCTGACTTCCTTTCTAATAGTTCTAGAGTTCCTGATACATTAAACACAGCAAACTGATTTGCTAACTTCACGCTGAAAATCACTTTGTCCCCGGATGATTTCCTAATTATTTTTGCTGGGATTTTTATCGCATGAGAGTTCTACAATAGTTCTAGAAAGAGTTATGGCGAAAAAACAGTTTTTATAATTTAAAAAATTTTTATCACTTACAAATACGAGTATATCCCCATGGAGACAAAGGTGATTTGCTGTCTGAAATAACAGAGTTCTGTCTTTCTACAAATAGTTGTCGCATAGTTCCGAACATATTTAAGCATTTTCTACAGAGTTCTATACAGTAGAACCGATAAATAATTGTTAAAAAATTAATACTGTCCGAAAAATGTCTAAGGCAGATAGAGATGATTTGCTATCCGAAAGGACGGAGTTCTGACTTTATACAAACAGTTCTCGCGTAGTTCCGAACATTTTTTAAACAGTTCTATGCAGTGGAAACAATAAATAATTTTTTAAAAATTAATACTGCCCGAAAACTGTCTTTAAGGCAGATAGAGATGATTTGCTGTCCGAAAGGACACAACTTCTGTTGTTTTCTCTGGACCAAATGATTTTGTTCTTACTTTCATACACTAAAATTTAACTTTTTACTTAATACATTCATGAAAAGTGGAATAATAGTAAACTTTTGTTTTAAATAAACTAAAATAATCAATATTGATTACTCTATGTATTAAAATTTAAACTTAATATACTAGGAAAAACTTGTAGTATTTCTAACAAAATTGTTTTGTTTCCCCAACAAAACTGTTTTGTTCCCCCAACAAAATCGTTTCGTTCGAGAGTTATTAACATTTATCAATCGCGTTGAATTAATTGTGGCAATCCGTAATCTTATCGCTCATTTCTGCGGTGATTTGTCGAGAAGAATATCACGGGTAATTTGAAGTAGAAGTGACATAAGGGAATTACATACATATATGTATATTATTAGTTAGGTTCGTTATATCTACGTGCGCTAATACCTTTTTTTAACGATCGAACTCAGATGAATCTCTCTTACATCGTGCATTGAATAGCAAACCTAATTTATGTTCACTCAATATTCATTTTTCTAAATATACACATATGTAATTGCACGGTTTTTTTGTTGCTAATCCCCTTCTCGGGTACTACCTTGTCGTGGTGGAGGGGCTTAAGTACCCTGAAGGGTTACTCTCTAAAAGTCAATCAGTGGATTATCACTGAAAACAATGAATATTCACTGATTTACAGTAATGATGCACTGATTAATTTTTAGAGAGTATACAGACCCTAAAGACGGGACAACCAAAGGTACCCATCGCGTTCGGGAGTGCCGTATAAAATAATTGCAGTAAAGCTTTGTAACCGGGAGTGTAGAATCGCGCGAACGATCTTTCGCGAGTGTGCCAGAGGACAGTCTGAGAGGAGGAGGAGGTCTCGGATAGGCATCGGGCGTCGTCGGAGCATCTTTGAGGTAAATACTTTTCATTTCGTATAAAATTTATCTTCCTCCTGTCTGTCATTTTATTTCACCAAAATTAAAAATAATAATTGGAAAGAGATCACTGTTTTAACATGAATTTTGTAATTGTATGTTACAGACTGCTGAAAGAGTTCCAGAAGGAGTCCCGAAGGACAGCCTGAGTGGAGGAGGAGGCCTTGGAGAGGCTTCAGGCGCCGGCGGAGCAACTTTACGGTAAATATTATTTTTCCTGTTTTGTAAAATTAATGTTTTCCGGTTTATTGTTGAGTCATTTTATTTTACCATAATTTTCACATAATTAAAAAATTAAGATAAAGATTTTTTGCGTAAAATCTTTCACGATATAATCATTTAAATCTAACTGAATAAAAAGTTCGATACGCGTTAAAATTATATTTTGCAAAATTGGTTTTGTTAAATATTGTTTTTTTAATATAAATTTTATATTTGTGTTACAGATACAGATAGACAACAACTCCGCTGCTGCGCGTCGGGTCGGTGAGTGAGAATTTTGTTTATTAAGGAAACGAATCTACACCTCTTAAATTGTAGATTGTAGATAGTAGATTGTAAATAGTAGATTGTAGATAGTAGATCGTAGTAAAATATATCTCGTAGATTCGTTTCCTGAAAATGGATAGGTGATAATAATAAAATAATTACGGCATTTTTAATGTTTTATTTAACATATTCAACATATCGGAAATGAGTGGTAGAGATTTTTAGAATTTACGGGAAATATGACTTTGGATTAGTTTATGAAACTTTTCCATTGTCCATTTAACATTGAAAACCTTGTTGGAGAACGAGTTAATCCCTGGTTTTCATTGTCACGGATTCCCGGAAGCAACGGTTTTGGCACGAGGGCGCGATGTCGATTCACGAAATTAATTAAAAAAAAGAAGAGAAGAGTTTATGTATATATTCTTCTCCATAAATATTCTCCCATTAACACTAATAATGGAAGAATAATTTTTATTTTAATGAAACTGAAAATATATGAGATTGCATGATTTGAGAAACGATCGTCGTTAACTCCCTGCCAAAATGACCGCTATCGGAGATAATCCGGAAGATCTGGGATTCATTCTTTCTTGCAGCGAGGACCTTTGGATTGGTGTAAATTTTCCTTTTCCCGTGAAGATTAAAGACCTTGTTGGATAACCAGAGTTAATCCCTGGTTTTCTTTGTCACGGATCCCCGGAAGCAACGGTTTCGGCACGAGGGCGCGACGTCGATTCGCGAAATTAAAAAAAAGAAGAGAAGATTTTATGTATATTCTTCTCCACAAATATTCTCCCATTAACACTAATAATGGAAGAATAATTTTTATTTCAATAAAACTGAAAATATACGAGATTGCATGATTTGAGAAATCAATTGTCGTTAACTCCCTGCCGAAATGACCGCTATCGGAGGTAATCCGGAAGATCTGGGATTCATTCTTTCCTGCAGCAGGGCCTTTAATTTTCTTTTACATTCTTTTAATACAATATGATGAAACTCTATTGCTCATATTACGATATGTTGAATTCACTTTCCATTTTGAGTTGTTGCAAAAATTACATAAAATATGGCTTGACAAATATAGTCTTGCTGTATTTGTCGAGCAAATCTTTTGTAACCTATCCATTTATTTTTCATATTTTTTATATTTGATTTGATATATAATATGTATTGTCAAGATGCGTATCGCATG